>NC_089746.1:65504011-65583751 GCF_040412425.1 Macrobrachium rosenbergii | reverse complement strand
ACGGTTAATTTATGGCCATAAGAGACAAAATAAGGCTCTAAAACATGCGTGATATATCGACATCTAAACACGAAGACTTGCCGTGAGCCGGCCACAACTCACGCTCATTTCGGCCTTATTTAACCTTTATTTAGGCGTTATTTAACCGTCAAATGATCAAACAAACAGTTATTTAAATTATAATTACAGTAAATAACGTATACTCCATACAATAACGAATATTCAGTAAATGGGATAATACGGAATGGAGTCTCAGCTTAGTAGTAGTATTATTAGCTGGGATTTGCCTATGGAACGGCTCCTCCTCCTCGATTGCTTCTTTTATCCTTCCATTTTTTGCGTTTCTTCAAGTTTTTTTTTTGTTTCTGTGAAGCCATAATTCTTTTATTATCAATCCTTTCCCGATTCAAATTTCCTCCTCCTTCCTTCAGCAGACCTGACGACGTGGAAAATATGCATCACAAATAAGGAACAGAAATAGTTCAGCAGATAAGATACCTGGGTGTAACGATCATCAATAACACGAAAGACGAGAGCTTCAGAGAACAGATAAAAAGGGCCCGAAATAAAGCCCAACATTAAAGCCCAAAATAAAGCCCAAAATAAGAAAGCTGTATCGGAAAGGATTAGCGATGCCATCCTTCACGTATGCCATGGAAGTCATGAAACTCTGGGACAAGAAAACCATAAATAAGCTGCGAAAGGCAGACAATCAGGTATATAGAACAATTCTGAAAGCACCAAGTTACACAGCAAGTTGTGCCTTGAGATTCGAAATAGGGGCCGCTCCCTTCCTGCCACTCGAGAGATATGAAAAAATAAACGATTCTGTCTGAAACATACGGTACACTTGAGAGTTGAAAACCCCGTGGATTCTGCAAGTGAAAGATTATATTATGAAAGTGTTAAACATAAATCTGAGTAAAATTAAATCGCTTAAACGTAAGCAGCTAAAAGAAATAATAAATAACCGGGACCGAAAAAGCATGGCAGGGAGAAATGAATGACAAGACAACATTAAGAATCTACAGAAAATATAAAGAAAACATAAGAGAAGAAACCTGGTATGATAACACAAAAAACAATGCTGATCAGTAGGGCTAGATAAAAAGATGAAAGCTTAGACTATTTCTTACTCTACTGCCCAGCATATAATGAGATAAGAAATAGATACAGTTTTGTGCAGGAGCCACATCAGGAAAATAAAGAGGAATTGATGGCTAATATCATTTTATTTACAGATCTGCTGAAGGAAGGGGGAAATTGAAAATAGGAAAGAATTTATAGAAGAATTATGGCTTCACAGGTACAAAAAACTTGAACAAACACAAACAAAGGAGGAATAAAACGCGCAAGGGAGGAGGAGCCGTTTCAGAGGCAATCTCGCCTATTACTACTACTACTACTCTACCCCGGCGTTCCTAAGGCGAGAATCTCATTTTCCTGTATTATTAGGGTTGTTTATCGTTTATAGTTGGCCAGGCCGTGCAACCACCTTATGCCCGGGCCACAATCACTCCGCCAAGGTAAGTACTTCCGCGACCCGACCCTGCTCGCGACCCCACGTGCCCCGATACCTGACCCAGTCCTTCCCAGTTCGCCAAGATGTCGTCAACGTCGTATCCCGCACACTTGCAATTTGCTGCCGCCAATCCGGTGACGATACTGGATTTAGCTATTTTATGCAATGACGAGAGGTCACTGCTTGTGTTCTTAATGAAAAGTGGCCTTGTCGGTGATTTCAGCGGTGTTTGTGGCCAGTGCAAAGAAGGCACTGTTGGTCTGGTGAAACATGGCGACAGTTTCCAGTGGCAGTGTAACGCAAGACGCTGCAGGAAGCAAACGTCCATTCGGAGTGGCTCGTTCTTCTCTCGTTCCCACCTGTCCTTCGGGACTATTTTACTTCTGATTCACGGCTGGATTCACGAACTTCCCCAGAAGTACATGCAGATGACTTTGAAAATCGGGTCACCCAATACCATAGTCGACTGGTACAAATTCTGCCGGGAAGTTTGTATTGACATTTTGGTGCAGGACAACCGGAAAATCGGGGGGCCAGGACACGTCGTGGAAATTGACGAGTCCAAATTCGGCAAGCGAAAGTTTAATAAGGGTAGACGTGTCGAGGGTTGTTGGGTTCTGGGCGGGATTGACCGCGAGACGAAGGACACGTTTTTTCAAGTTGTTCCCGACAGAGCCACAGAAACGCTCCTTCCAATTTTGATAGATAACATTCACCCAGACTCAATTGTAATTTCTGATTGTTGGGAATCATACAACACTTTAAGTCAACATTTCAAGACGCACCGTAACATCAATCACCCATTACACTTTGTTGATCCAGACGACGCAAGCATACACACAAACACGATAGAATCGACATGGCGGGTTTTGAAGCGTAATGTCTTACCCAGAAGTGGTACGGTGAAAACTTTTTATAATTCTTATTTTTCGATGTACTGCATTAAGAAACGTTACCTTACAAATGTTGATTGCCCTTTCAAAGCCTTTCTTGAACTGATTAAACGGGCATATCCATTGAGTAGAGTCGAGTCAACCCCCACCAAAATGCGGCCTAATTTCGCCGAAGTCCGACAATCCCGTGACGTCGCCGTACAGACGGAATCGTCATCTCCACCCGTCCCTGTTCCCCCAGTTCCAGTCGTCCAGGTCCCGCCAAATCCAGCCGTCCGAGCCCCAAAGAGGAGGAGAATCGCGTTGCCTGAATTCTCCGATGATTCTGATTTTGAATAAGGTGAGTGTGGTTTTTCAGTTTATGGCTATACTTTTAATGGTTTCCTGGGCACGCCGTCCTACGTGAGGTTAGGTAGGTCAGATCTGGTTAGGTCAGGACCTGGCATAATAGTTAAGGTTAGGTTTGTTTATGTTAGCTGGCTTTCTGGGGGGATCCAGGGGGAGGGGGGCATTATTCAGAGTGCCTTGATCGCGATCGTTCCTTAGTCCATGATCGTATCATCATCTACTAATAGACCACATTAAACGCAGTAATAACAAGTATGTCTTTATCTAAATCATATTCGAGATCGAAAAAGTTAAAGATGTCACGTGAAGCCCTGAATACCCATCAATAGGTAGCCTTTTTCTCCCTCTATTAGCCGTTGAGGAATCGCATAAATAGGTAAAATTTTTTCTGTATTTTCTGTCATTCGATTAGGCAGGTAAATTAACGCCCCTGGGCCCTAGGCAGAAATTGGACATGCTTTGAAGACAGGCTTTGGGCTAACTGTTGAAAGTGGAGTAGACCAGGCTAGCCTCAGTCTTATTGACAAAACCAGAGGTTAGTTTAGGAAGACAGGCTGGGCGGAGGTTTGGCCGAAGATGGTTATGCATATTAAGAATCTTTTAAGGCATTTTAGTTCAGGTTACGACCTTTCTTGGGGGGTCCAGGGCGGGGGGGGGAAGTCTCCCCGGCTAGGTCAGGGCACGTCACCCTAAGTTGTTTATGTGCAAATCGGGTGCTGTGCTTAGTACCAGCCCCTTGGGGATGAACGGAAAACATGAAAAGGACCGAAGTATGATAAACACGTGCAAAAGGCATGAACAAAAACAAGAACCTAAGCAAAAGGAAGTAAATATTATGGTCGCTGACTGGCGGTAGTAAGAAGTGCATTAGGCTGAGCTCTCACCCATTTTTTCCCAATTATAGCTCAATCATTAGCCTATTAGAGTGTGGTAAGGACATATACAGTACCAGGTTAAAATATTGTTCAGTAAAACTCAAGACTATTTTTGACGTCTTTTTACTTTTTGTTTTTTGTGTAGTTTAATGGATAACCTGCCATCAATATATGCCATCTTTAAATGTTACCATGTTCTGGTGCCTTTTACACTACTGAGATATATATTACAACTTTCATGATTTTTTATTTTTCCAGATGAACCTGAAAGCCAGCCAGCAACCAGCAAGACATGTTGGTCTTAGGGTAGACCAGCGGATTCCTGGATATGCCCATGGCTCGTTTTAAGCGTTCCCCCGTCTACATAGGGCTGGGTATGTCCTGATGCTCATGAGCTCATCAGTTGTGAGCTCCACATTATGTTATCAAGGTTTATATGTGTAGTGTTGTATCTATAAATATATTGCATGTGTCATGTACAGTACTGGTCCATCTAGGTGAACCTTCCACCTTTGATTACTTTTCAGTTTTCAGACCTCTCTCTTGTGATCCATTCTCTGTCTTCCTTAAACTTTTTTTTTTTTCATTATTACAGTGTTGGTAAAATTAAACACTGTACAAGTGACCTGTTCATTCCTTGGAGAGGATTCATGTTCATTTTCAATCTGGGAATATTTTGTCATGTTCCTGTCCCTTACAGTACATAGTCTTTTACTTGGTAGAGGTAGTTTTTGTCTTCCTGTTGAGGTAATGTATATATTGTCTTTGTGAGTTCTTGAGAAATTTGTAAAATAAAAACAATGGTAATAATGTAAGTTTGAGGCCATACTAGTACTAATAGTTTTTGGATAGAGATTCTGTAGTGTCTTCAGTCAACAATTCTTAGAGATCATATGTTGGTCCATAAATGGAATGAGATTTGTAGTTTTTAACATGAACCTCAGTTCACCACTACAGGTGAGATAATAGACTGCTGCCTTCTTATTGTCGGTGCTTGACTTACACATTACTTCATGCTATGAGAGGTTGATAACAATTACTACTGAAACTTTAACTCTGTCAGACATATCCATACTCATGAGCAATGAAGTGCCTGAGTAATGGGTTGCTTGGTGGGCCTGCTTTGATGATTTTGACTGACCTCCTTCTTGTTAGTTATTGATAACTTCTCCTTAGCTTTCTACATTAGTTAGCAACAGGGAAGGTTTGTGGTAGAATTTTCTTTGTTCTTACAAGAATAAAAACTTTTTATGCTTGGAATATCCATCAGCAATAGCCTCACTTTTTCTTTGGCCGTGGTTGAGCCGCAGTGTCTCCTTTGGTACCCTTAACATTGGTTGTGAAGCTTCTTCTTTCTTATATGCGTTTGTGTTTTGTTTTTTTCGGGTGCTCTGTATACCAGGGATATGAGAATGAGAATTTTGGAAGATTATGTATGTTTTGCCTGTATTGGAATAAGCCTGCAACCTTGATACATGTCTTGCATATGTGAGGTCCCCAGTTTTCGTTTCGTTGATGTAGTTATGTAAATTTGTAAAACGACTTCAGTTTTTTATAAGAAGAATGCAATTTCCTTTGATGGGGATTATTTTAACCTTTATCTTTTTGGTCGTGAAGATTTCAGGCTTGTGTTTCATAACGCAGGTTTGTATAATTATGACACTACGTTTGGTGCGCTGTGCCTTTATTTTTGTAAGGAGTGAAGTCTCTAGTTGGAGTGTGCTGATGGTAGTCTTCTTTTCTCAGCATTGTCAGTGGGAAGTCTTCCCCCATTTTCCCTTAATACCTTTGCATTTAGTTGAATCCTGACTTCACCTGTGGCTCTTTCGATTTCCCCCCTGTAAGGTGCACTGAAGTTCCAGGAGTTTACTACACTTAAGTTCCAGGAGTTTACTACACTTCGCACTCCTTGTACAGTGGCTGGGATGGGGATCGGTGGGCGTACATGAACCCCTACCCGTTCCAGGTTGCTTATTCTCTGCAACATGTGCTATTTCTCGATACTATTCACAGTCACAGGAACTTCATTTACCTCTGCCTTGCGCTAGTCCATGGGTGTTTGTGGTTGGTACCACTCCTCAGACAATTCCAATCCACTCTGATCCTTGGATTATTTAAACCTTTTGGTGTGTATGAAATGGTTTACCGTACGTGCAAGGTACCTGTCAGCGTTTGCATCTGCTGACTTCTGGTATTGACTGACATTGTTGTGGTACATTTAGATCCGTTACTACTATTAAAATCATGGATGTATGACAGGCTCCTGTCCCATGTGGCGTATATTGCAAAGTCTTACCTCTGAAAAGTGCGTCTTTGGAGCAGCGCTTGTTGTCAGTGCAATAGGACTGCATCTTCCTCATTCTTCTGTTTCCAGTTCATTGTTGTTCAGGTTGCTGCTAGCTACCATTTCCTTTAAAAATCTAATGTGGCGCTGTTGATGTAAGATTTGAATTGTTAAGGGAATCCTAACTTTACTTGTGGTGTAATGCAACCTCCATTTCTCCCCACATGGTGTATGTAAGTTTCAGTATATTGCTTAGACTACTTTACTCTGGTTGGGATTAAGAAAAGTATGGTAGATGTCCATTCACTGTCTCCAAGCTGTTCCTTGTTGCTTGTGCCATGTTACAACGTTTGCTGAGGCTGGTGTGGGTTACTGCTCACTGTCATTGTAACTGTAGTTGCTGGTGCTTTGCGTGGTCCTTGGGTATTTGTGGCTGGTCACTTTCCAATATGGTTCTCGGTTTCCTTGAACTTCCTGATGTGGCCATATCCATTACCTTTGGCTCTTGTGACCGATATCATTAGTCACAGTATCAGGTCTCTTGACTGGTCTAAGTGTGCTGGGTTGGTCAAGGTACTGATTAGTTTTTAGCAAAGTTGTGCAAGGTCTTCTTACCAGACGGACTTGCTTGGGCATCTGCTGGTGTTCGGTATGAATTCCAAGTCAGTTGCTCATTTCCTTTTCATCATATGCCTATATTCTCCTTGTTTGCAGACCTCCCTTTCTTTCTCTTATGCCCTCTCCACAGTGGCACATCTGAGATGACTGCTACTCCACTATGTATGCCTTCTTTAATTGCATACCACCTTCCACGTTCACTATACCTGTGCTGGCACTTGTTTAATGTTGTACATGGTATTTTGCATAATTTTTGGTCTCGTCCTAAAAACTGGTACTGCGTAATTTATGCAGTTCGACTGTGAGCTTATTTCTTCATCTGCTCTCATTACAGGATTACTGCTTATAATGTGGTTTGTGTTTTGTACTATAGGCATGTGTATGAGTACCAGTTTGTAGGAAGGGACCAAAAATTATGCAAAATACTGTACCAAATATATCTTCAAGCCGAAGTGGGTGACATGAGGCCCATAATCCACACCTATGTATACCTGTTTTCTGAAATGCAAATGCTATTTGGACTCTGCAGACTGTAAGCTGAAGGAATCAGTTTGGTGATAGGCTGGAGTGGATGTGTTCAATGATCAGTTGATGTAACGGTGAGCCTAAGATGCTTCCTTAAGAAATTGCATTCCTTCATTTGATGGTGTAGGATACAGAGTGATGTGGCTACAGTGCTTACCCTGGCATTGCTACATATAACCCAAGTTTATAATGAAGTGCAGACTATGTTATTAATGATTAATATGATTACAAGATACAAATTGTTGCATTTTATAAGCAGGTAAAATGCAAGTCAGTGTCGTGTGCTTCTCAATAACTATAAAAGACTATTGCAATAGCGTACGCTATATATAAATTAGAAAAATGTGTCCAGAAATGCATTTCATCACATTACTTATATATTTTCAGGTGACTCTCAGAAATTGACGATACCCTTGGACGGTCCCAGTGGAGTCCACATCACCTGCTTTGGAGATCCTGTGCAATGGAATGAAGTTATCACATGTCCTCACAACAAAGGTATTCTTCATCCTACAAAGGGCTGCTGACATTTTACGCTCCTTCAGTCGCTGGTTTACTTGACATAGGTTATTGGTATACATGACATATAAGTGTGTTAAAGCATTTCCTTTAGTCAAATTATAGCTAAAACTGGCATGGGTGAAAGCACGCTCTGAATTTTCCGTGATTTTTTATGCTGGTTTAAGTAGTTTTTTTCAGGAAGTTGTTTAAAGAGATGTTCTTCAGAAATTTAACTTCTTACTCCATTAAAAATGCCTCTTACAATGAGATAAACATTCACTCACTTAGAATAGAAATTATTTTTGCATTACTGTATACACTTCATATGCTGTCAGCAGCAGTGCTTCGTCAGAGAGTTTGAATTTTAGAAACACTGGAAAGAGGTTCAGTAAGGGAAATTTGCAAGATACATTGCTGTTTGTCATTTTTTTCATTGAACTTATGGGTAAAGGTCTTTGAGCATTTTTGTTCTCAGAATCAAGAGTTATAATGCTTAGCTAATTACTTCAGTCCTGTGTTCAAGAAACCCAGGTGATGTGTATTATTCATTCTACAGGAAACAAGCATTATCCCATTGTGGATGTAGGGTAGATGTGAAGATGATGTTGCAAGCTACAATTAATGACAGGACACTTGTCAGGTAATGGTGAATATCTTAAATTATTAAATCTCATCCTATTCTTAGTATATTCTTCAAAATGATTAAATCTTATCTTATTCATAATATATTCCTCAAAATGATTGAATCTCGCATATGTTAGTGATTAGCTGATATCAGTTCTGTTCTCGAAGACCCCACTTTGCGTTGGCTTTTCACCCAGGGGATTAATTTTAGGAAGAACATCAATTTTTCCATCATGGTTTGAAAAATTCTGAGAAGCCTGTTGTATCATAATGTTATTTCACAAGCTTCTGTAATGGTTGGCATTACTGAGCTTTGTTTGTAGGCCTTAGTAGTGGTTCACATGCATTAGTAACTTTAAGTCTCGGTATGTGAGTGAATTTAACATTCTGCTTTCTAGTTGGTTCCTGTAGGGCATTAAGTGCTGTCAGTGCACTGCATACTGTAGGCATTACTTAAGGTTCTTTGCAGTGTCCCTTCAACCCAGCAGTACTAGAACAGTCCTTAGTTTATTCAGCAATACCCTGTGCAAAGCTAACCTCAGTGACAGTAATCCTTTATTGGGCTCACTAGGTCAAATTTATACAGCTATTGTATGCCAGCCTTTCTCCTTGCAAATGAGGCTCACACTTCTGGTGTACAGAAAAAGGAATGGTATTCTGTGTGGGTATATGAAATGAAATGATGTGTGCTGTGAAAAAAAGAGATACAGTGTACTGAAAATGGCCCTTTTCAGGGTAAGTGACAATATTCAGATGGCTACAGACTTTGAGTTAGTGGTCCAGCATGTACATATATGGAGTTGTTAGCTGAAGGTTTCCTCTCTGTCAAAACCTTTCACACCGTTGGACTGTGGAACAGTCTCCTTGAGGATGTCGTGCAATTAGAACTTCAAAAGTTGAAGTGAAGATGCAGTATATTACCACCCAAAAAATAAATCACCTTGTATTTTACTAATTAATTTATATCTTTATCGAATTATTTATTATCATGTTTTCCTTTTCTGATAACTGATATCCTCTTTCTGTAATTCCATTCAAGTGAACTCCATACTCTTTGGAAGCTTGCCTTTCAAGTCTATGCCCCTATAGGCTTGTTCCTTATGAATAAGGGTGTATTTTCAAGTGACTGATTTTGCAGACTGAATATTAAACTGTGTTTTTTTTTTACAGGCTGTGTTAGCTGAGCTGTACAGGCTATTTGACTCCTGTAGTTGATGATTGATTGAAAACGTCCTCCGTGCAGCTACGTCAGAATTGAGTTATCATGTTTTAGTTGAACAAGGGAATTTTCGTACCAGACTTTGAAAATGTTCTTATTTACTTGTGGTATGCTAATTGAGCCTTCCAGTTTTCAACAAAATGTATACGTAAACAACAGGAACACATTCTCATATATATAATTTTGTATGTAAGAATTCAAACTGTATCAGTTTGTATGAAGTGTAGTAAATGTGGCATTGATGAATTTTAAGGGGTAGACTTCATTAACTGCTTAAGGAACAATTATTTATAAATTCTTCTTTTGAAAGTATTCAAAGTATGCCTCTTAGACTTTGCAGAATATACCTTTTCTGTCTTTATTATTACAGTTTGTGAGATTGCAATGCAATAAAAATACTGTCAGGACAGTCATTTTGCCCATTGTGCATTTCATCAGTTTTTTTTTTTTTTAATATCTGTCTTTTGAAGTCATGTGACCAGTTTTATACAGGTTGTCAAAGGTCCAGTGCATTCTAGTCTGTCTGGTAAATAGTCATTCCATAGGTTTTGTTGTTATTGATAAGACTTTGTAGGCTGGAGCCAGTGTTCATTTTAACTTGCGTCCACATGGTCATGCAGATTATTGATACATGATCTGCGTACAGAAGTCTCAACCATTTTTGAGGATGTTGAGAGGGGCTATGGTATAATTTTAGTATTGAATTGGAAGGAGCTGATTATACTTTAGTTAAATAAGGTCTTATGAACAATTCTTTGCATTTTCCATACTTACTGCAGGTTGATCAGGCTGAAGTTCATTGGTCTTAAATGTTGCATTGCTTGCCTAAATTCATATTCAGGTCAAATTAAAGAGATATATGTTACTTTAAAAGCTTTGAAATACTATCCTTGTAATCAAAACGTTCAATCAGAAACACATGGAATCAGAAACACATGGAAATGTTTGCTGGATATGAAGGCTATATTTGAAATATTCCTATATTCTATGGTAAATTTTGTATCACTGCAATTCAAACGTTACTCTGTTTATCCGAATTGTCACTGAAAGAATTGTGAAAGACCTATGGCTAATAAGTTGGGTTATATAACAAAACTAGAATGACCTTTGACAATCTGTAAAAACATCTTATAAAGAGGAAACCTTTCAGTTTATGGTATTATTACTTAAGGACTCTATTTTAGCCTTGTTTATAACGCACTTTTCATGTAAAGTAGACCTGTTTTTAGACGTCGTAATGTTAAGCAGGAAGCATTTTGACTATTCTTCAAAGGGATTATGAAGCTAAGTGGCCAAAAGTCTTGGATCACTGAAATGGGTTCAAAGTCTCCATTCCACCTGTTACTTGAAGCAGCCTCTTAGGAGGCAGATTTGCTCCAAAGTTAGTTATGTAGAACTTGGAAAAAAGTGACGTCTGGTCAAGTTACAATGCGATGCAAATTTTCTCGAGTCCTTCTGTCATCTGTGTCAAAGATTATTTCTGGTTCTGTGGTTTGAACACTTTTACAAATTTCAGCTCAAGTATTAAAAAAGGTTTATGATGACTTTCTAAGCAAGGAAACGAATTGTAACACAGTCTCAGGTAATAAATCTCTACAGCTTCATAAGACTTTTCAACAGACCTGTTTCAGTTGAAGTGAAACCAACTGGAAAGCTTCCAGTAACTAAACAGTTGTAAAATACTTTCAACTTTCCACTTGAGAGAAAACGAATACTTTAATCCACTTAAATTTTCTGTAGGATTTTTTGGGACTTCTATACAGGTCCTCTGGGCTCATATTTGCCAGCATAGTGTTTTATTAACACAAGGCCAACCCCTATTTTGTGGGGGACGCTAATGTATTTGTAAAAAAAAATTTTTAATGTAATATTTTTATATTTGTTTTCGACTTCTGGGAAATAAAAGAATGTGTTAAGTTCTGTTTTTTTGTTGGCCTTTCTGTTGAAATATAAACTTTCTTACAGTTGTTGAAATATTTTCTGACAGTACAGTAATGGAAATTTCATATAATACATCCGCGAAGCCAGTTCCTAAGCCCTAAGGGGTGTGAGGATGCCTATGAATAATTAAAGCAAAATATATTTTTATATACCCCATGTTTTTTTTTGCAGAAAAAAATAACATGGGTATATAAAAAATATATTTTGCTTTAATTATTCATAGGCATCTCGCACCCCTTAGGAACCGGCTTCGTGGGTGCGAGTACCCCTGGTTAGAAACCACTGCATTACAAGCTCAACTTTTAAAAATATTTGCACATTCAGTAGTGTAATGAAATGACCAATAATGTACTTTACACTACGTTACATGGCTGTTCAACTTCTTCAACCTAACCTTACTCCAATTGACACGGAAATCATTCCCTTTGTGATAACCTTACAATGGAAAAGATGTACATATGAATTTTTTTTTTTGGAACATTAAAAATAGTTAAGTAGCTACTATTCCTAGTTGCTCAAAAGTCCACTAAGTGAATTTCCCTTCTAGGACAAAAGTTTGGAAAATACGTATTTAATTATTTAATGAAAAAACTGCCTAGTTTTGATGTATGAATCTTTCGATAAAGGTTAGATATTAATGTAAATATCTAAAGTGCTTGTGTAAGGGGAGTGTGACAATGGTATCTTTGGTATATGAATTTATCTGGACTGCCACATTCAGAAAAGTCAAATTATCCTCACAGTAGCAATTCAGCATTTTGAATTTGAATTTACATATAATTTCATTTACCTAGAATATCCCATTCAGAAAAACCACATTATCCTCACAGTAACAATTCGGTTTGAGTACCTAACTCACCACCCTTAAAACAGTATTTTGAACTTGGGTTTACTTGAATCTTGTGCCTGCAATACCAAATTACCCTTATAAACACTTTCAATTTGAGTTTACTTATTTAATAATTTATCCACCATAAATTTGACCCTTATAAACACTATCAATTTGGATACCTTACGTGCTAGCAGTGTCTTGAGTTAAGTATATCTTAGTTTAACCAGACCACTGAGCTGATTAACAGCTCTCCTAGGGCTAGCCCGAAGGATTAGACTTATTTTACGTGGCTAAGAACCAACTGGTTACCTAGCAACGGGATCTACAGCTTATTGTGGAATCCGAACCACATTATAGCAAGAAATGAATTTCTATCACCAGAAATAAATTCCTCTTAATTCTTCATTAGTTGGCCGGAGACTCGAACTTGGGCCTAGGAGTGCTAGCCGACAACTCTACCGACTCGCCCAACGAAGAACTAGCAGTGTCGTGAAATATGCAGGGATGCCGTGACAGTAAATGATCTTAAGATGGTTACATTAACACTAGTATTCACTTTTAATCAATCGGTGTTTCATGTCAAGCAAGATGCATTATTTTCATGGCCAACATCACACACAAGAGAGTAGTGATGCAAAAAAATAAGAAATTTTCATAAAGTTTCTTATTTAGACACTTACCTACTGTTAGAATGGCTTATATCTCCTGCTAATTTAACAGTAGGTAAGGTTCATCCCAGATAATAAGTTACCCATCTGTTATTTGAGATAAAAATTCCTAAATGAAATTCTGAAATGCCTCCTATCCTAGAATATAAATACGTAAATATTTCAGACTGACCTCCCTCCTGCATAAAACAAAGCAAGTATGTACACAATCTTCACAGTACCAATGCTTATGTAATATTACAATGACCCAAGACCTAGAAGCTATTAAGAGTCCAGTTCTGCATTAACTGACATATTATTATTATTATTACTACTATTTAGCAGATAAACCCCTACGTATTCATATGGAACAAACCTGCAGTGGCAACTGACTTGAAGTTCAAGCTTCCAAAGAAACGGTGTTCATTTGAAAGGAGTTACAGAAGATTATAGGAAATGCAGAAAGAGGAGATTAGTTATCAGAAAATTTAAAAAAAATGATAAAATAATGAATAAAAAAAAATTTAAATATAAGGCGAACTGTTTTGGGGTAGTAATGCACTTTTCTTTGCTTGAGTGCAATACCTAAAGCTAACTATTGCATGTTTTAAGGCTACAAGGAGCTTATAAAAAACATTATTCAAGGTCCCTACTCTAATGGAAGCTGATTTACTGACCTGTTAGAATCAGCGGAGAAAAACTATCAGGAATCATTTGTACTTCAGCCCAAAATACTGCCAGCTCTATCAAGGTAATACATCACAGATTCTATCCCACAAAACTATTTCTTGCTGACTACTCGGAAGATACCCCTCGTCTTTGAACTAATGAAGCTATTTTAATAATTTTTAACGCCAGGAAATGACTGAAAATAATAAGAATAACCTACAGTAAGTCTTACAAGAACTGAACAATGACCTACTGAGGATGGGAGGCATAGCAGGGATTTGAGGAGAAAGGAGCAGCGATATCTTCTGCCGCAGAGGGAGAAGGAATAGGTTCAAAACTAGCCATATTTTCGGCTCTAAGGGCCTCCTTCCTCTTCCTATCCCTCTCTAACTTAACTGAGTGAGATTTCAATACTATCCGCTTTTGATCATCCCAATCCTGACATTAGGCACAAGTAATGGCTTTATCACAGTCCTGCCCCTTACATTTGACACATTTACAGAGAGTCACAAGCGATCTTGACAAATACCGAACACCAGAAGAGCTAGTCTGACTACGGTCTACCCCAAAGCCAAATCAAAGTCCTTCAAAAGAAGGCATCGTGCTTACCCCATACAAAAAAATGGGAAAAAGCACGTTAAAAGAAGAAGTTAACCACAGCTAACGATATAACTAATAACAAAACCTTTGGCGCAAGACCGAAACACAAAATCTGAATACTTCACCAAAGAGATTGGAACAGATATCCAAAAATGAAGAAAGGATTGCACAAACCCACCGATGTTGATCGAGAACAGGCAGAAAACGAATTAAATCTCTTTGCCGAGTTGTACCTGTCAGTCCCGATTGTGGGCGGGACCTTGTCACCTACACAAGCGATAGATAGTAGCGCCACCGCGAAATTTGATTTTTTAGACTGTCGTGGTGGGAAGTTTGTAGCTATGTAATTACGGGGTAAATCACTTTTATAAAAATATGGACTTATGATCAAGTGCTAATCAATTGCATAAGCACAGACCAGGATTTAATGACGATATTCACAAGTGAACGAGAAATAGCAGCTGTGGACATTTACAAACCCACACACACACACACACAGGTACAAGTAGCTTAAGATTGGTAAGGCATCGACCTAGCTGATCCCAAGAGCATGGGTTTAGGGTACTGTAGTTCAAAATAACCTGAAAATTTCAGGGCACTAATTCCAAAACAAACTTACAACCCTAAGAGAACAACCTACGAAACAACACAGACTGGGACGTCCCAACAACCACAACCTATCTCTACCAAAACCGGTATGGACTCTCTCCTCCCGACCACACTTCCTTCTTCACCTATACCAACCCCTTTCCATCTTTATTTTCACCTTTACAAACCCCCACCCAATCCCCAAGACCACAATTCAACAACATTATTCACAAACGACTGAAAAGCAACTGTTGCACACATTTATAAACCTGAATGGACTCGGGTTTACGGCACAGTATTTTTACTTTTTAGAAAATGAAAAATTTGATTCACAGTTAATTCCATCGCTGGATGCTGAAATTATAGCTCTGTTGTGATACTGCGCTGCTAATACTACCATATAAATAAGTTTTTACTACTAGGCTAACCCTACCAGCTAGCTCATATACATAAGCCATAAAACCCTCATGGCTCTGAATTTAATATAAAACCTGGAAGTAGTTTTAAACCAGTATTATCTCACAACTGGTATGCTCCCATCTGTTCTGGCACTACAGTACCAGTGGTCAGCAAGTAAGCACCTGTATGGCAGCGACCAGTAGCTCATACACCATAACCATGCTGGTGTAGCACAAGAATAGTAAAAATTTCTGTGAAAGACAAAACCTGATTTTGTTACGAGTTTATTCGGGGGTTAAATAACTTTTTCTCGGTTCACAGTACGTGCAAATAAAAATTCAAAGGCATTCTGGTTTACTCCTAGTTTAATACTTCAAACCCTATAGGCTGTGCCGTCACCAGCCAATCCGAGATTTCAGACCCTAGGCCAAAGACCGTTGGCTTTGAGCCTTGCGTCATTATGTCATGTTAACGCTAGCCTCATTATAATCAGAAGTCTTTAACTTCAATGAATTAATAATGACAGATAAAACGGGCTACAACTCCCCAATCAGAAACCCTAGAGTGTCGACCTTTCTATCTGAAGGCTATTACTATGACTATTCTCAATTATTCAATTAAAATTTTCATTAAATCAACACACAAAGAAATACAATAGCCTAATGAAACTGGAAGACATTGCACGGTTGAATGACTTTGAAAACTATGGGGTCAGTGGAGAGGGGGCAGCAGCTCCCTACTCTCAGATATGATATGTTGCCTAAATTTCGGTCCTAATATAAAAGTCTTAAGATACAACCTAATCCCGACACCACCCCCAACACCAAGGGGAACTTACTGACACCCCAAGCCGGGGTTCAGGCGAAGACTCGCCTTCTACCACAAGTTCCAGCCAACCTCCCGCTGGCCAACCCCCAATCCGCCCAAATGATCAGCTCATTCATTTCCCATCTTCGTGAGTCGCCGTGGGTATACTAGGTATAATCTCTTGGAATATTTTTGGCCTCAAGCGGAACATTCCTCCCCTAAACATGTTCTGCAAAAACTTCTCAAAGGCACCATTACATTACAAGAAACGCTCCTCTAGCCTCATGACCTTAAGTGGCAGTAGAGGACTCTAAGATCTCAATAATTGATGTTTATATGCCCTGGGAAAAGAACAATAATTTTGATCAATACTGCATGCTTCTGGGTGAGTTACTCAGCATTATTCACGATTCCACTGCTGATCATATTTGTATAATCGGGGACCTTAATTCTCACCCCAACAACAATTTTATAACGAACTGATTTGCTTCTGTCAAAATCACGCTCTCCAAATTAGCGATGCAATACTCCTCCCTCCCTCCTATACCTATGTGCAGAATAGAACGGACACAATTACAGCCTACTGGCTGGACCACTGCATTCCGTCCCCTCAACTTCATGACTCAATTGTGACCTGCAACATTCGCTACGATCTTGCAATGGGCTATGATCACATTCCCTTACTTGTGTCATTCCGTACCTCATCCCTCCCTACCGTGAACCCCCTAACTGATCACCCACCTGCTGTTAATTGAGATTTTAAAAACCAACAGAAAACCAGATCCTTCAGGGAAACCAGGCGGTCAATAGTTCAACCGGCAGACGCCTTACTGTGCACTAACCCGAAATGCAAAAACGACCATCGCAGGAGAGACTTGAAAGAATTCTATTCGAATATAATTTCCGCTATGCTTGCCTCCTGCAGGGATACCTTTAGATCTCGTTAAGGCAATTCTCGTAATAGAAGTGAATGGAATGACTTGGTTAAAGATCAATATACATATTCACGAGAACTGTTCTTACTGTGGAGGCAAAATGGTAGCCCGAGGGAGGGACACTTGGCACTGCTAATGAGGCAGGCGAGAGCGCAGTTCAAACTTGCCCTTAAGCACTGCAGACTGAATGAAAAGCAACTGAGAGCTGATGCAGCGTCTAGAAAATTAGCATCTGGCGATTACCCCCGTCTTTGGAAAGACATTCAAACCCTAAATCCCAAAACTAAAAAGCTGTCACAGTGTAGGAGAAGCCGTCGGTGACGAGGCTATCGCAAGAATGTGGGGCGATCACTTCAGCACTATCCTGAATTGCATAAACGATCAAGAACAACTTTATACCTAATAATAAATCGCCCGGCTGCGATGGTCTGCCTGCTGAAGCTTTCAAATTCTGCAATCTGGTAATTTACATGTTGCTATAGCTGCTCTGTTCATTGCATGCATAATTCACCAGTTTTCTCCCAGACTCCCCACTCTTAGTTCACTTAATACTATTAATAAAAAAAAAAAAACAAGCTAAAGGATGCAGTTGACCCTGGCAGTTAACCGCCCGATTGAAATTACTACAATTGCTTCGAAGATACTCGAGTCTGTTCTTCTAGGGAGACCTCTCCCCTTTCTACACACTACTGACAACCAGCTCGACTTTAAAGCAAACCACTCGACCGACGTCTGCATCTCCATCCTAAAAGAATTGCTGAACTATTACTTATCATCAGCCTCTCCTGTTTTCCTGTGTTTTGTGGATGTGAGAAAAGCATTTGGCAAAGTAAACTGCCTGAAACTCTTCCTGAAGCTGCACAAACGAGGCACACCGCTATATCTAACTGACATTTTGTGTTGTTGGTTTTCCACGCTGCAATTCTGTGTCAAATGGGCTAACGTATTGTCGCACACCTCACAGGCTCCCTAAGCGGGCTCCGGCAAGGGGGCATTCTCTCTCCATACCTGTTTAGCACGTACGCAGATGCCCTGAATGTCAAACTGAACTCACTCCCCAACCGGATGCACTATCAACGAAACAACAATAAACAACCTCTGTTACGCCAACGATATGGTTCTGACCAGAGCAAGGTCTCCAGCGACTCATCGACACCTGCCGCCGCCAATATGCAGAAGGATTTGATATCCTATACAACGCAACCAAGACCCAGTGTATGTCGCCGCTCCCGTGATCGCTTAAGCACATTGCAGAACCACTAATTTTCCTCTGAAATCATCGTCTGGAATACGTGCATGAATTTCCGTATTTGGGCCACATTATCACGGACGACCTAAAAGATACGGCAGACATAGAACAGAGACGTCGTAAACTATGTGCAACTGGTAACACGACTGCAAGGAGGTTTGCCTTCTGTCACCGAGACACGAAACTGCCGCTCTTCCGCTCGTGCTGCTACAGAATGAATGGGTGCTCCCTTTGGACGAACTATACCTGAGAGACCATGAGACGTATCACTGTTGTTCACAATGACTTATTCTCTATTTTATCAGTTATGAAGTGTCTTCTCCAGACTCTGACATTATCATCATTATTATTATATTTTTAAGTTTCTTGTTATTATTGGTATTTTCACTATTTATTATTACTGAGGTTGAGGTCATTGTAGCGTTTTGCAATTTTCAGTTTTCGTATTTAGCCTTCTGGACCTGACTTCTGTAACCACCTAAGGTCTCCAGCTGGAAATTAATCGTCTGCAATCTGTATTTTTAATTTTTATCATTTTTAATATATTTTTTCTACTATTATTCTCCATATAATTACTGTCATTAACATTATTATGAACTCTATCTTTTCCTACTTCTTCAGCAACTGTGTTGATACTGATGATTATTATCTTTATACCATGTTATCTTACGTATCTGGGTTGTGTATATTGTATTTGTACATTCCATGTATATATCCCTGAGCTGCAATGAGGTCATATAACCTGGGGTGAAATAATAAAAGCAATAATTGGAAAAGAAGCAAAGATAAGGAGTTAAATCACGTCTATGAGAGAGAGAGAGAGAGAGAGAGAGAGAGAGAGAGAGAGAGAGAGAGAGAGAGAGAGAGTTACAGGAAGTTATATGAGTTTTCTCTTGTTTTTGCTCTGCAAGCAAGCAAATAAACTTAAGCAATATCGATGCATGTGCTATGAAACAAATACCACATCAAAATCAAGAATGTCAGCTAAGCATTACCGTTGGTGAATCACTCTGTACATTTCAGTTTCAGTAAGACTTGCTTTTGGACGTTATATTTGTAGATGTGGAGAACTGTAACCTCCGTATGGGATCGACGCCGTGGACATACGTTTTTTTAGGGAGAGGCGGCGGGGAGGGGGGAGGCGTAGCAAACCGTTCTTACAACTGTTTGAAGAAACGTGACGTCATAATACAGTAGTACTAAAGGTGTGTGGAACTCGTGCGGATAAGCTGGTCGATCTATTGATGACCACTGATGTTGAGGGGGGTGGGGGTTTAGGATGGGGGGATGGAGGTCAACGCCCTTTTGTGGTTTTGCAAATTAAACTGCATTATATTTGCGATACGAGAAAGTATCGTTATCGTTAACGTAACCTAACGGTTATGAATTAGATTGTATCGTACTATCAATGTTATACACGCATAGGCATCATATATTAAGAGTTCATGCTTAGGTTAAGAAAAAAAAAAATCAACGATGGTAATAAAAACAACTTAGACATAAGTTTGTATAGCCTGACCAAAAAAAAAAAAAAAAAGAAGTCTAGCATCACATTATCGAAATCATTATTAACCTCTGTATTTCACAACCCACGACCTCTCGATATTTTGCAAAATCATTCATAAAATACAGAAAAAAACAAGGCAATAAAAAAACTGATTAGAAGATGGAAGTGTGTACGCTCACGTCTCAGTCTTAAACTCGCTAATCGCGAGAACTCCCTGAGGAAGATTGTGAAATATCCGCCATTAATATGAAAAGACTCTACCGGGAATTTCTAAATACCTGATACGTATTGGCGAATCATCAGTTGAGTGGGCTATCATTTTGGGTATGACTGATCCGTGAAGTGAGACAAATAAATCACCATTTTTTGTTATTTTAAGGATAAAATCATTAGCAATGAATAAAGATTTGTATAGTAAAAATAAATAAAGCTAGCAGATATAAAAAAAAAAACTAAATCAAGTAAACGCGATGGACTGATGGTGTTAGCGGGAACAAATTTAACAACGTGAGGAGGGAGAGAGAGCATCTTTAATAGCAACGATTTCCTTAAAGTTAGCCGTGCTGCTCGTCATTTCAGTAATAACAAAGTATTACTCTAAACTATGAAAGCGAAATACTCACCTGAACCAACGTGTTGGGCTAAAAGTGAAGACACTGGTACAAGGGCAGATTCAGCTTACTAATTGGATGGGTGGCTTCCCTTATTATGCGCTGGACATTTTAGTCTATATATAATTACGCCGCTTTATAACGAGTGAAGCCTTTTGCTAATTGGGTTGGATCAAGGCTCTTCCGACTGCTGATTGGTTGATACAGGTCACAGGGCGTGACCTCACCGCCTTAAAGATTGTAAGGTGGAGGACAAAAGGTCACACGGAGACTCCTTATGAACCACGTACCTAACTCATCCTCTTTGATCGATATTTTGCTGAAAGAACAATAACTGTAAGAATCTCAGACGCTGATCTCTTAGGAGGATTAATTAAAGGAAAGAGGGAGTGGCGTCTGACGACCGTAGGGTCAATGATCTCTCAGAGATAAGTTGAAAAGAAGATAAGGATTTTACTCATGAGAAACTTTTGTGGTCCTGAGGGAACCGTTAGGACTGTTTGCAACTGTGAAAACGTACTGATTCATTAAATAAAAAAAAAAACAAGAACGGCAAATAAAAGCATCGTATAAAGAAACTGCTGTGTTTGGTAAGGCCTGTAGACGTCTTGCTTAGATTAGGCTGACCCAGTGTCTGAATGTGATCTTTACCAGCGAACAGCTCATTTCCTACCACAGAAACCCTTATATTCATGGCCAAGCACTATCATCATCAGAAACGGCACGAGAAAACAAAATAACAAAAAACCACAAGAACAACAACAAAAAAACAAGGACAACATTAGCCTAGATTTCAAGATGGCTGCCAATTCCTGATGATCTATGCAGCGGCCCTCAGCAGGTATCAAGATCAACCCAGTAGCTCTATGGAGAAATTAATGTCAATTAACATTAATATAACCTGGAGAACACACACACAACATATATATATATATATATATATATATATATATATATATATATATATATATATATATATATATATATATAATTCAGGACGAAATAACTTGAAACAAGGAAAAGCAAAAGAACTGATAGTGTCATTTCAAACAAAAATTAGCATTAGAAAATCTGAACCAATCAGGTCACATAGAACCTGCTGCCAATGTAAAACAAGAACATCGAGGCAAGAACAAAACAAAAACATTAACACGTTAGGAGAAGCTAGACGTTAATTAGGTTCCGGGGAAGCCTTATTGTGTAGCTTAGTCGTTTCTTTACGTCAATTGAGGCGGTCTAAGGTGGAAATAGCCTATACTATTCTCTAGACTTACCTATACGGTAAGCTCCTATTCCCTAACGCTTGCTTCTTCATTTTTACATAAAGACCTTTTTGCCTCCCCGGCAAATGCTTATAGTTTAGTACATTTGCCAAAGGCACCCTCAACTCTCTCTCTCTCTCTCTCTCTCTCTCTCTCTCTCTCTCTCTCTCTCTCTCTCTCAGATAATGTTTGCATTTAATAACAATTGGAGGAAGTTGATCATTTGATAGCAGCATTAGACTCATCCTTTTATCTTGTGACAAAGGTGTCTCTTGAAGTGATGCTAATTATTATACGTACATTCATATTATGAAGACATACAGTAAATGCATACATACATACATACACACACACAACTTTGTTTGCGTCATGCAGTCGGCAGCCAAGAAAGTGCACTTGTATAGATTCCATAGACTCAAGGATTTCTCAGAGGGAAATTTCCTAATTAGAAGAAGAAGAAGAAGAAGAAGAAGAGGAAGAAGAAGAAGAAGAAGAAGAAGAAGAAGAAGAAGAAGAAGAAGAAGAAGAAGAAGAAGAAGAAGAAGGAGGAGGGGGAGGAGGAGGAGAAGAAGAAGAAGAAGAAGAAGAAGGATATATCGTTGATATCGTTCTGATCTGCATAGATGTCTTCCGGCTACTCCACGTGAGACGGAACAAACTTGAGAAGACTAGAACGATACACAGGGATAGACAGACAGTCCATGAACATAGGAATGAAAGGACAAACTATTAATCAAATAGGAGGAGAAAATGGCGGTATATAGAAAGCAAAGATACTCTAAAAACGCCGATAAGAAAAGAGAGGAATGTCCGACTGTCAACGGAAATACAACTGGCAAATAAGGAACGGCGACTAAGCCCCAGTCAAGAGAGCAGGGGTAACCCCCCTTAAATAGAGCCAGTTTTGGCCAGCAGGGCACTATGCCAGGCCGTTGCTACGAGTCTCCGGAATGTCTAGGGCAGTGACATTAGACTCACCCGAAGTTCCCGAGGGAGGATGACTAAATATAAGTAAAAAACAACACTGCCGATCGCCAGTTGACCATGTGTTAACGAAGGCTTTCTTGAACAGAGAGGATCGAGGACGTTCTGGTGGTGCCAAATGGTTTAGGGCATCAGTTTCGTGTTTAGCGCGAGCACGAGTTGGTTTTAACACGTCGTTCGTCACGGAAATAATGTTGATGAGAATACGGAACCATTAGAATCGAAGGAAATTGGAAAATAGGAGATGAACAGACGTGTTTTTGGAGATCTCTGCCGGAAGAAAATGGAGGGGCCCAGATGTCAAAACACGGTTGTTCTTTAAAATGTCTTTCCCGTTTGCCTTTGTACACCATTCTTTACTGACCTGGCGACAAGAAAAGTTCACTTTTAAGCCAAGTACACTTGCTTTCTGCACAGGAACGGTCTATGTCGTAAAAAAGAAAGCTATCCTGATTTACATAAATCGCCATATCATGCTGCTTACGGTGACATTTAGATGACAACTTACGTAAATGGGAACTTTATGATGATTCATGAATATCGTTTCATTTCTGTTTTACTCTCATTCATTATTATTATGATCACCTTTATGAAGTCTTATTATCATCATCATAATTATTATGACTAAATGTGCAAGGGAACCTTTGAAAGAGAGCGCTGAACTTTATTCTCCTCACGATTAATAAGTTATCATACGGCTCTCTGAAAGTTGTCGTTTTTTTAGCGTATCTTGTCGTACATGACAGATGTATTGTTTTTACACTATTTCGCCAATTAACAAGTCTTTAGCTTTCGCTACTAAAGCATTTCGTAAAAACTTTAGTATTTAAGAAGGAAATGTGTGGTTACCTTCATTGTTTGTAAAAGAATGATAATAATAGGTCTTATAATAGAGTACATGACTATAAGGCTCACGTAACATAAAAACAATAGTTTTCCGTGACACCTTCCCCACACTGCAGGTCTTCCTCAGGATAAGTGAAGTGAATAAAAATTTGGGTCGGGTCAGTACCTGGAATGGTAACCACCATACAAGGCTAGAAGCCCTTAGGCAATTGGCAATTAAGCATCTGCGACCATCTGTTGGGGGTTGGGGGACGGGTGGGCTTCGGCGGAGTACATATACAAGAAAAATCACTACTTGGAAAGTTGCAACAGGCCCCAGGTGTCCTGTCTGGGTGGTAAGAGAGAGAGAGAGAGAGAGAGAGAGAGAGAGAGAGAGAGAGAGAGAGAACATATACGCTGACCGAACAGAAATATGATATCCCTTGTATCCATAACCGTAACGTATACTGTTGTCATAAACCAAAGCCTTTCATATATATTCATGCTACAGCCACTGTTGTTTTTGTCTGAATGTTTTTAGACGATGCAGACGTTGAACTGAATCGAAAATTAGCAGGATTGACGGATTTTGTATATTCTATTCAAGGGTTTTCAATTTAGGTCTAAAAAGTTAAATACTGTTTAGACTAACGGAAGTAGGCCTAGCCGTAAAGTGGTGTTATGTCTTATTCCTGATATTTAGCAGTCAGTCCGTAGAGTGAGTCAAATCTTAAGGTGCATCATAATCAGTAAACCGTCCGCTCTCTCTCTCTCTCTCTCTCTCTCTCTCTCTCTCTCTCTCTCTCTCTCTCTCTCAACTAAACATCCAATTCCAGTTGACCTTCTGCCGTAACGCTTCTTTCATCCCCTAATTTCCTAGTTTTTTCTTCAAGAAGACATCTGAACTCCACCTGAACATCCCTGTCCCTATTCCGAGAAAGAATGAGGAATAATTCCTCATAAGAATGAGGAATTATTCCCCATTCTTTCTCAGAGACAACATTTCAAATCTCGCCACCGAAGCCCAAAACTTGCTTAATGGCTGTTATGCAAGCTTTCACTCTTAGTTCCCCTCCATTGGTTTGCCTGTCACACGCCACTCAATTACCATCTGCCTGACCATTTCATCCCAGAAGCTTTCACTCTCTCCCTCCCTCTCTCTCTCTCTCTCTCTCTCTCTCTCTCTCTCTCTCTCTCTCTCTCTCTCTCTCTCTCTCTCTCTCTCTCTCTCTCTTAACATCTGGTTCCATTCCACCTGTTTGTTCTGTTTAGAACGGTCTACGAGTTTTAGCTGTGGATTACGCCTGTCTTTGACCGTAATCTGGTCGAATTAAAAATGTCTGCGGTCATGTTTGAAATTACAAACACGTAAGGTCTGACGAAGCACCTGTGCATGGTACTATAAAAAAAAACGGTACACTTTAATGATTGCCGTACACCGGCTGCAAGTTTAAGCTGTTGATTACTTCTGTCTTTCTTGGACTGTAATCGGTACAGTTTACAACTTTAGCGATTTTCGCACACCATCTAGCAGTTTTATTGTTACACACGTCTCCAAACGTAACCTGTGCAGTTTAAAGCTGTCACCAGTCATGTTTTAAATTACAAACACATGCTATATCTCCCGAAACACCTGCGTGCGGTACATTTAAAAAAAAAAACCGTACATGCTATAGCGATTATCGTACACCATATACCAATTTAATTGTTACGCACGTCTTTAAACGTAACCGGTACAGTTTAAGACAGTCTACAGTCATGTTTTAAATTACAAACACATGTTATATCTCACGAAACATCTGCGTGTCGTACATTAAAAAGAGAAAAACCGTACACGCTCGACATTACTGTAAACCATCTACCAGTTTAATTGTTACGGGCGTTTCTTTAAACGTAAGTTACGGTTAACCGGTACAGTGTAAGACAGTCTACAGTCACGTTTTAAACTACAAAACACATGCTATATCTCCCGAAACACCTGCGTGCGGTACGTAAAAAAAAAAAAAAGCCATACACGCTAGCCATTACCGAACACCATATACCAGTTTAATTGTTACGGACGTTTCTTTAAACGTAAGTTACGGTTAACCGGTACAGTGTAAGACAGTCTACAGTCACGTTTTAAATTACAAAACACATGCTATATCTCCCGAAACACCTGCGTGCGGTACGTAAAAAAAAAAAAAGCCATACACGCTAGCCATTACCGAACACCATCTACCAGTTTAATTGTTACGGGCGTTTCTTTAAACGTAAGTTACGGTTAACCGGTACAGTGTAAGACAGTCTACAGACAGTCACGTTTTAAACTACGAACACATGTCATATCTCCCGAAACACCTGCGTGCGGCATATATTAACGAGATAAAACCGCACGCGCTGGCGATTATCGTACACCGCACCCCAACACAAGATGGCAGCACCGGCGCTTCTCAGCGACTAGTGAACCATCACAGTGACGTCATCATGATCCTACTGTGTATATATGTGTGTGTGTGAAGACCTTTTATGTTATTTCGACGCCTTTTATATATCCCATCCGCGACGATTCCCCCTCCCCCTTCGAGTTGAGGAGGTACATGGGGCCGAAGAGGGGGGAAATCCCCCCCTGATTTTACGGGGGCCGCATAGGCCTATTTACGGAGATGATTCATTGGTAGAGGTTTAAAAGAGGGGGGCTTTTGAGGGGGGGGGTGGCGGCCTATCGGACGGGCCTATGGGTGTCCAAAATTAAAAGAGAAAAGGGGGGGCCGCCGCCCTTGGCAGTGGCCGTAACGTCGGCTTCTATAAACATTCCGCCCCCGCCCCCGCCGCCGCCGCCGCGAACTTTTGGTGGGGGAGACTGACGACGAGGCGTGTCACTTCGGCGGCCCCCCCTGCTGTAGGCTCGTGTCCTGGGCCTGTTTGTGTGTGTGTTTGTGACTGTCGAATTTTACGTCGAACTGTTAATAATTTGTTTGTTAAATCTTGACGTGACGTCTAGGCCTATGTGTGTTTGTTAGTGTGTGTCTGTGACGTCGTCCGTCTCCTTTCGTATTTTGTGAGGACCCCTAAACAACTTTTATAATGTCCGTATTGCCATTTTTAAATCGGTGTTAATTTATATTTGGCTTGTCGAGGTCTAAAGCCCAAGCCTAGGCCTATGCGTTTGTGTTTGTGTTTGTGTGTGTAACTGTCGTTGTCTCTTGAACGGCGTTTTATTTCCTGGCATTCGTCTGTATTGTTTTGCTCGACTCGTCGAGCCTTAGGACCGGTCCCGGTCGTTTCGGCCGCGACGTCCAAAAAAAAGTAACGCGTTGCGTTGACGGCATTTGCCCTCGTCGTTTTGCGTTCCGCGTACGTTCCCAAGGCTGCCGGTACTAAACGCGGCGCCCGCTATGCATGTGAGCGTGCTTACAGCCCGAACGACCCACGGCCGATACGACCCGAACTCTTCAGGACTAGGCTGCGTGAAGTCTAGGCAATCTACTTCAGCCTGACATTATTAGACTTGAATTTTAGGCCCGGTCTTGACGGTGCCGTGTCTCGGTTTATTTTTGAGAATTTCGTGCGGAAAATTCCTAACCGAGAGAGCAGAATTAGGTCTGCTTTGTAAATGCCTCATATTTGTGTCAAAAACATTGCTAGTCCTAGCCCCATATTAAGGTAGGCCTAGCCAAGCTGCCAAAATGAACAGACACCGTTCGTATT
The DNA here is from genome assembly GCF_040412425.1 of Macrobrachium rosenbergii. Lineage (NCBI taxonomy): Eukaryota > Metazoa > Arthropoda > Malacostraca > Decapoda > Palaemonidae > Macrobrachium > Macrobrachium rosenbergii. The sequence goes on along the minus strand of NC_089746.1, from coordinate 65,556,796 downwards.
TCTACATTGATGAGTTAGCATTTTGATAGCCTAACCTCATGCTTGGTTTTATACAGACTAGGCTTTTTTTTGAGTCTTCTTTTGGCGAGGTTAGGCTTGCTCGACTGTCCTATAGACAGATTTTGCCGTAAACTATACTAAGTATGTATTTTGAATGTAAAAGTTTAATACTTTCTTATTTTTTGTTGGTTCCATCAAATATCGTTTGTTTTTTACGTATACTTTCTTATTTTTTGTTGGTTCCATCTAATATCGTTCTTCGTTTTTTACGTCCGCATTTTAACGCTGAGTTTTGCTAGTGTGTCGTTATTCACCTATTCGTTATCAGTCATATCATTAATTTATATATTTCTAGTGTGTCATTATTCACCTATTCATTATCAGTCATATTTTTTAATTTATATATTTCTAGTGTGTCATTATTCACCTATTCATTATCAGTCATATTAATTTATATATTTCTAGTATGTCATTATTCACCTATTCATTATGATCAGTCATATTAATTTATATATTTCTAGTATGTCATTATTCACCTATTCATTATCAGTCATATTAATTTATATATTTCTAGTATGTCATTATTCACCTATTCATTATCAGTCATATCATTAATTTATATATTTCTAGTATGTCATTATTCACCTATTCATTATCAGTCATATCATTAATTTATATATTTCTAGTATGTCATTATTCACCTATTCATTATCAGTCATATCATTAATTTATATATTTCTAGTATGTCATTATTCACCTATTCATTATCAGTCATATTAATTTATATATTTCACCTTCGTTACGGCACCGAATAACCCCGATGGGTTCCCGCGCTTGGTCTTCAAGACCTAAATTTCATAATCAATCAATCAATGACCATAGCAATTCTGATCCCACCCATGCCAAAAGGGGCCACGTTAAATACAACCTGACGGCTGGGAGCACGACTTTACCGTGCTGACGAGCGGATGGGTATAGTTTTACTGGTAGCATGCACCTACCTGGCGTATTTTATTGATGTAGGACCAACAGAAGTTGTTTTTGCTCGATGTACTAACACTTATTTCTTGTGAAACTTGCACAGTTATTGGTATAAATGGTCAGAATTGAAATCTTTTAAATTTACTGTAGTCCCACTGCACTGTTTTGCTTTACAAACAAGCGCAGTCAGCTGTTGCAAAGCTGGTTCTACATTAGGTTAGTTGCGGTGAGAAATTGATCAGCGTGACAGTCGTCTGACAGAAAAGAAAAAAAGGTGAATTAAAAAAATGCTTTTATTTACTAAAACATTTAGGTTGTAGAATTGTTTCATTTGATAAGTTCTTTAAGTTTTTGGTTTTTTGAAGTGTTGAAGGATTAATCTTTAACTTACCCACCAGGAGGATTGCATCAATCAAAGCCAAATAGCCTTACTGATTTTTACCCCCAGAAATACTGTAAATCCCTTTTGGCATTTTAAAAAAGGAGAATTTGATACATCGTTATTATCATCTGTCATAGCATGCAGTTGTGGCATTGGCCTTGTAATTCTTTTTAGCGCTTTTGCCCTGAAATCCCTTCTTTGTCTTCATAATTTTTTGTCGTCCCGTTGGTCGTGTCAGCTACTTACATGTTTACTTAGTTTCTGACCAACAGGTCCTTCTCATTTGCAAGCAGGTTTTTCCCAGTGCTCTCCAGCATTGAATCTTAGCATATTTGAGTGACCTTTGTTCAAAATCTCCCCCATTTCCTTTGTAAGAGTACGTTTTTTGATGTAGGCCATACGGTAATGTTCATAGGGTCCACAAAGGATTGCTTTTCAAAAACCTTTATTCTCAACTTTTTGTGGAAGGGTTTTACAATGGTGTCCGGGTTGCTTGTTCATTATTTCATTATGCCAAGTGATTTGGAATTTCATTATGTTGCAGTAACACGAGGCAGTTACATTAAAGTAAGATACACCCATACCCAGAGTTTACATTTGCAGGATCAAGAGCAGACGCAGTTTTATCGTCATACCGTCGACAGATTGCTGGGACCCCTCGGGTGTCTGTGCGTCTGAGTAACAGCGTTTGCGATGACATTTATCACTTACGGTATTTGGCTGAAGGTTTGACAGCTCCAGGTTCTTGATTCTTGGCATGCCAGGTACCTGATGTTGTCTGGTGAATCAGATTAAAACAGGTCGTAAAATATGTAAGAGTTTGTATATTAAGAAACATTTTCATCGTATGTTCTATCCCGTAAGGGGTCAGTGCCATCAGTGCACGTGGTGCGGTGCACTGTAGGCATTACCTGAAGTTCTTTGCCGCATCCCTTCAGTGCCTAGCTGCAACCCCTTTGACTCCTTTTTCTGTATTTCTGTTCATATTCCCTTTCTTTCATATTCGATTTCTTCCATCTTACTTTCCTACCTCTCCTCACAGTTGATTCAGAGTGTAACTGCGAGGTTTTCCTCTTGTTACACCTTTCAAACATTTTTACTGTCAGTTCCCATTTCAGCACTGAATGACCTCATAGGTCCCAGTGCTTTGCCATTGGCCTTAATTGTATATTCTGTTTTATTGCATGTTTTGATTAAGGTTATGTTCAGTTTGATTCTGTCTACACAACAAAGTATTACAGCACATTCAGACTAACTTTTCTCATTTTTTACAATGGTGTTTTCTTCTTTCAGGGATACACAAGATTGCTCTAAACTAAAGAAGCATTAATGTCGAGGTCAAGTTGTTTAAAGCTGAGACCGAATCTCACGAGTCGTGCGTTGAATGTTACGGTGGGCCGTTACGTTAAGAAATGAATAAGATGAACTCATGAGAACGGACTGCTAATTTTGCCGTTGTGAGCCATCAGAGCTATGTGAGACTGAAAGACTGGGCCGGGCACAGAGCAGTTATGAAGTGGTGTCCTTTCGTTCTTTGAGAGCTGTGGTGGGTATGACGTCTCGCTGACTGCGAAATTGCGAGTGAAGGAACTGTGAAGGTGCTGGGTAGCAACTTAGAAAGGAGTCCGTTGGGTGAACTACCCAAGATTGTGATTTTTTTGATGTCTACATAAAAGCCGCCAAGTTGAGTACATTTGGGCATTCACCTCTTCGCCCCGCCATGTCTGATGATGAGGATAAACCTCCCGCTCCACCTGTCAGACTAACTTCAACGAGGTAGGTCGGGTCTTTGTAGCGGCAAAGAATGAATTTTTGTCCTGAAGCAGTGATTGTCTGTGCTTAATGGGGCTGCCTATTATTGAACTGTAATCAAGACTTTAATATAACCTTTTACAGCAGTTCTATGATTAACGATGTAATATAGTTTGCAAAAGTAAGATTTTGAGTGTTTGGTGTGTATATTGCTAAATGAATTAATAACCCCCTCATACTTTACTGTTAGTGATGTTCTCATGACTATTGTCTTAACATGCCTTTTTTTTTTTTTTCCTCTTTGCACTTCATCTTCCTTTGCCATTTCACTTGATGTTGCTTTTCACTATCAACAGAGTTTCTGCAATAGCATTTTAAAATGCTGTATAGTACTGTGATATGTTTTATGTGTAGCCTAGGGTACGTTCAGTATATTTAATTGTGTAGCTTAGAAACGTTACCTTTAGGCAAGGACATTAGTTTGTTACTGATTGTAATAATAATAATAATCCAGTGAATAGGCCTGTAGAATTAAACCTGAATCAGGATAATAGATATTTCACAACTGTCATGAGAATGGTTGTCATGATGTGGGGGAGTGGGTTTAATGTTGACAGTGTACAAATTTTTTGTTTGTGAGAGAGAGAGAGAGAGAGAATGTTTTGCTTCAAAATTTTTCTAACAGCTAACAGTATTCAGTTTATAGTTTTGTGTCTGTATAAACGGCAAAATGATTTTTATCTCATTCCTAGTGCACCCCTTGGGGGTGTGGTAGTGCCGTCATTGTACGTAATTCAGTGCACTAAGAAATTTTCTTAAGATTCTGTGCAGCGTCTCTTCAGCCCCTAGCTGCGATACCTATCATTCCTTTTACTATATCTCAGTTCACATTCTCTTTCTTACATCTTACTTTCCACCCTCTACTAACAATTGCTTCAACATTATTTCTAGCACTGATTGACCTCATAGGTCCCAGTGCTTAGCCTTTGGCTTAAATTTTGTATTCCAATTCCAGTCCTGTATTTTATAACTACATCTCAAAGTTATGGAAATTTGATTAATGTTGTTCAGATTCATGTAAATTTCATTTGTGATGATTTTATGTTGGCGTCGCTTTCATCATCTCGTGTATCTTTCAGGGCTGAACCTGTTATGGCTGTGGACATGAGGCCTTTACCGAAAGAACCCGAATCTGAAAAGAAGAAGCATAAAGGTCACAAGGGTGGAAAACGGCACAAGGATGACAAGCCGAACATCTCGTACCCAACAAACTTTGAGCACACGATACACGTTGGCTTCGATGCCTGTACGGGGGAGTTCACGGTGAGTGTAGCCTTCCACTCTGTGACATTAAACCTCTTACATACAGGGTCAGTGATAGGTGAATTTGGTATGTGTCTGGCACGTTACAGATTAGTAGGGCAGTCAGTCGTGGCGACGGTAGTTGCCCGACGCAAGGTCTGTGTTGGTTCGTGCATACAGTTTTTGATGGAGATTGCATAAGCATTTATAGTTTCTGTACGCAATGTGAGGCAAAAGATTTGAGGTAGTTGAGCAAAATTGTTTTTTGTGTTTTTACAGTATTATTGCTGTTATTGGTTTTTATCTTTATTTTTGTAGTACTGTATAGTTTATTGTCCCTGCTTGATTGTTATTTTCTCTCTCTCTCTCTCTCTCTCTCTCTCTCACACACAGTTGATATTTGTGTTTTAGTCATTTGTGTTTATTTCTTCATGTGTGCTTTGCTGTAGAAAGGTAGTGCTTGACTTTTAAGTTGACTTGTTTAGCACTTTTGAGTATCATTTTTTAAAAATCAAATTAGATTCTTGTCAACATTGTTCTTTTGTTATTTTGTATTAGATTCTTGTCAACATTGTTCTTTTGTTATTTTGTACTTGGGTGCTTTGTTTATTTCTAGCTATCGTGATGCATGTGATTAACATGAAAGGCGTTTTATCAGCGTAGAAAGAGTCTGTATTGAGAAACTACTGACCAGCTGGCCAGTCGATGTATTGTATGTTTGTAATGACTGAAAACTTGTGTTAACTGTTCCAACATCTAGTGCTTGTTGATTCTGATATTTTTGTGATGATGGAGGAATCCACGTAGATAAAGTTGAGTGTTCTTTTTATAGCTTTAGTTACATTTTTATTGTATTTCGTTTCAGTTTACAGTATTACGGTCAGATGGTTCTGATAATGAAACGTGATGGAAGCACTTGCGGAAGAAATTTGCTGTAAAAGCAGTTGAAAGTATTCCATGCAATGTAAGAAATCATGTTCACTTTTGCAGCATCTCTGAATCTGATATTCCATAAAGGATAAAAAATAATGTTTTGAAATCAGAATTAGGATGTTTCATATTGATGAAAATACCGAGGGAATGTCGTACAAAGAGGTGTTTATATTTGTAATGGAACTTAAGTTGCACAGGTATTTTTGATGTATGCGTTTATTCTTTAGATGGACTCCGTATGCAGTTGCAAATGGTTTATTTTTTTGTCTCATTCAGACACCTTTTCTTATTGTTTAATTTGAACATTTTGTGCCCCATAGGGGGTTAGTGCTGCCAGTGCACCTCACGCAGTGCCCTGTAGGTATTACTTTGAGGTTCTTTTTCATGTCCCTTTGGCCCTAGCTGCAATCGCTTTCATTCCTTTTGCTCTACTTCCATTTGTAATGTCTTTCTTCCATCTTACTTTCCACCCTCTCCTAACAATTGTATCTTGGTGCAACTGCAAGGTTTTCTTCCTGTTATGCCTTTCAAACCTTTTTACCCTCAGTTTCCCACTCAGTGCTGAATGACCTCATAGGTCCCACCACTTGCTTGGCCTTTGGCCTAAATTTGATATTCCATTGAACATTTAGAGAGGTGCTTGGAGTTACCAGACATTTAATGGCATTTTGTTGGTAATCTGAGTCCAGTGCTAAAAAGATATCTTTATTTTTTCATTTTATTTTTTAAAATCAGCACAGAGAGCTTTTGGTGAATTTTGGCAATGTGAATGAATTAGGTAATTGTGTTTTACTTGTGAGTTAATGACTGTTACTGTCAGTGTCAATATATCACTGTGAAGATTAGACAGGGCTGCTGTTCTTGTTTTATAGGATGATTGATAGTTTCTCTCTCGTGTATGATTGGATGTGATGTTGGTACCCTTTCCTTGCACCTTCAGTTTTTACTGATGGCACTATGAGCCCCAGAGTTTGCAACAATCTTAAAGTTTTTTTTTTTTTGCAAATTTGCATTCATATTCCAAAGAAATGGCTTTTGACATTTTCTTATTATATTATGAACTGGTTTTTTTGCTATATGGTCATGAAGGCCCCAAATGTTGGTGGTGTTTGTTCAGTATCGCAAAGCATTAGCTAGATCTTGGAGATAAGCATTTTGTCTTATGGACTGCCCTGCAAAAACAAGTAGTTTACGGCATAAACCTGACAAATGAAAATGAGCAATGAGGTTGTCACGGTATGGACAGTTTTGTCTCATGCTTTACCATCCATCTTTGTGATTGGTCAAGGTGTTTCCTTGGGACTCAAGATGTACTTGAGATTCAGGTACCTCACATGTGATTTTTTACTTGCCTGCCATGACGCCCCTAGTTTATTAGCATTGAAGGTATCTGTTTCCTTTGAGCATGTTTTGGAGTTACCTCAGTTCCTTCTGTCAGAAATACCACTAGGAAATCGGCTTTGTTCTTCACCCAAACTTATAAGTTGAATACTGCAGTATTATGATTGTCCAACCCTGTTCTCTCTCTCTCTCTCTCTCTCTCTCTCTCTCTCTCTCTCTCTCTCTCTCTCTCTCTCTCTCTCTCTCTCTCTCTAGTTGGTATTAGGTAAAGTTAAAAAGTGTAAGCACTGGATACAGCTTTATGTAGGGGCATTTTAAGGTTTTTTTTTCCTTGCTATATGATGGTAAGTTGTCTCTATATTTTGAAATAGATTCTTGCACTGGTTAAGTTTAGTCTTATAAAACGTATTTCTCATGGTTTCAAAGCCTTTCACAGGAAATATGCATACTTTTGCTGACCTTGGTAATCTTTAATTCAGGTACAAAGTTTGCAGACAGGGATGAAGTTATTTGGTTACAGACAGTGAAAGGTTTGAAATGTTGTATTGACTTACTTGTTGCACTATCCAGATTCTCTTTTAAAAGTTACACCACAGTTTTCAGTGGTGATACAATTTTCACCTATTTTCATTTTCTCTTATTAATATTTTGGGCTTGTGAGGGTGCTAATTGTTTCTGTTCTCAAGGGAAAGTGAGTGATGCCTACACATTAGGCCATTGTTAATCTTTTGTCAGTGCCATTTCTACAGTATATATACATATGAAACGATGTGCTCTGGACCCATTATATTTATGGTTCCAGTTATTTAGATGTGATCTGTTGATGTTAATGTTAAAAAATGAAATATGTGTTCTTTTGAGTTGCCTTAGAAATTTTACGCTGGACTTTTTATATCACAGATTTGACATTCTACAGTAATAAACATTAGGCAGGCACTATCAACAGACTTTCTTTTCTTTTGCAATCGATTACTTTTACCCATAATATTTGCGTCGATCTCTCTCTCTCTCTCTCTCTCTCTCTCTCTCTCTCTCTCTCTCTCTCTCTCTCTCTCTCTCTCTCTCTCTCTCTCTCTCTCTCTCTCTCATTGTGTTGATTTACAGGCTACCCTTTTGTAGTAGTGGTATTTTGGGACAGTGCCTTGTTGCATGGAGCTGCATGGATATAATGAAATAGGAGACATGGAAGCCAAGATCCTTTTTTTTATGACAAGTTGTACAATGAATAATATCCTTGGAGGCTTCGTCATTTATTTTTCATGTAAACCTTTTTAGACATACAAAATGCCATGAGTGTGTGTTGGCATTTGGGTACATGATTTTATTGATTTTATGTATGTAACAACTGTCAGGAGACAGGGATGTGAGATCTTTCTCTAGAGGATTTTTCTTTTGTATTGAAGACCCAGTGGTTGGTTGCTGTACCAGATCTTGCACTAAGGGCTCCCCCCCTCTCTACAAGGCCAGACTAGTACGAATAGATGGGAGCAAACTGGTGATCCAGACAGACAACATATTTTATTTTTGTTTACTTGTCCCTGTTCCTAATCTCATGTGACATATGAAGTTGATAATAAAAGCCTGATTTTACAGATCATCATCATCATTTAACTTGAGCATGCATTTTTTCAGTAAAGCTGTGCACAGCTTGGTATAATTGTTTTGATACGGTGTTTTTTAGCAAGGGAATTTGCTTTGTATTATTTGAGATGCCAGTGTCAAACAGCAATAACCACAGCACTTTGGTCAAAGCTTTTTAATCCGTTTTTTATGGTCATACCTTATGTGATGAGTTTGAAATACTGTACCTTTTTTAAGCATTTACCAGTGTTTTTAGGATTGGCCTTTAGGACAGTATCTGGATCAGGCCCCTGCCATAACTATTGTAGCCATGAAACTAATTCATACAAAAACAAGTACTGTAATTGTGAGAGAGATCATTTGTTATGCACAGCCCATTATGCAGATTTGATCCTTTTTTTTTCTTTCATGCAGCCAACTGGGGACCATAGCAGTTGTCAGGTGCACCTTTTATTTGTTTGCTTGTAACCCAGAGCCTTTTGAGTCTTTCTTTCTTGTTGGGTCGTTCTGTTATGCCAGACCCCTCGTTGTATTTTCTTTTCTACAGAAACAGCTTTTTATTACTCACTCCCTTCCTTCCCTTACTATGAATTTAATTCATTCACCTACTTTGCCAGTGTCCATGATAGTAGCAAGCTTGGTAGTTGTGTGTGTCTTTAGTGCAGATATCAGTGAGTTTCTGTTGTTATGTTTTAATGTTCCGTTCTATTTTTACGCTCATAATGACAGCCTTATTGTATTGCATAATGGCAAAGCCTTCATCTTGACTTTTATCAGTACTTTTTCCATTCTTCATTAGGATGACAATCTTCCTTGTCAAGACTACATTTGTCATGAGTTTCTTTGAATTTCTTTTCCCATTGATGTTTTCACAAGTCTCATATATATAAGAACCAGTGGTTTACAGTGTTTGTCCTCTCCTGAGTCAGTGTTACTTCTACAACATACTGACATAGATGTTTAGTCTTTAATAGCTTAAGAATGTTGAGTCATCTGGTTAAACTGTTTAATGGAAAATTATTTGACTATGGTATAGCTCTTTGCAGTGTATATGGTCTGTTGAATTCCATTGCTTAGGAAAACTGAGAGAGATCACTTTTTTAAATCGCGAGTACTGACTTATCTTGCGGGAAAATAAACATAGCATGTCTATTCTTGTTTCAAGTAAATTTAACAGAATGCATCTAGTAAGGCGTCCTTACTGGCGGTGAAGGCTTACACCTTTATGAATGCAGTGTCAAAATAAGGCTGACATGGTGATGACTAGTACAAGTCTTTTGCACAAGGTTTACATTTAAAGCACAGTTATTTGGATGCTGTCGTTAACGGAAGCGACCTTGTGAGGATGCTAGGATTAGAGCAGTCATATACTGTGGAGGTATACTCCTTCCTCATATGGTTCATGCAGTTTGCTCTCCTGTCTACTAGTGCTCTTAGGTCACATGGGGTTTGCCTTAGAGGTCAGACATTTATTTGTGGGGGGACTAGACGGAGCAGTTTGATCAAATTGTGTATGCTTTTAGTGTATAGACAACTTTTTCTAAGCAGTATCGTCTTGTATTTGTCAATGACTCATTCTCAGTATTGGCGTAGTGATGACATGTTTATATATATATATATGATGTTTCAGTGTCATTTTGTTCCTATCAGTGTTATTGTGTTCATTTGTCTTGTTGAATAATATTTAGAAGATTTTCAATAGCACAGTCTATAGAATTGTATGCCCAGTTTCTTTTTTTTTTTTAGCAGAAGATGGTAAGTAATATTGTAAACAGTTCACAGTGTCTCAAAATTTACTCGTTTGTATAATGTCAGTACTTAATTTATTACAGTTATTCACTTATCTTGATAATGGCTTCATTTCTCTTGGGGTTTATCTAAGAATCACCCTTTTCCCTTTCTTTCAGCACACTGTACCTCTGCTCAATCTTATTTACATCATACACAAGGTGGCATTTAGATTTTATGCACACTTAAATAATGCTCTAACCTATCAGTGGAGTTTGAATATGAAGAGGATGAAGTGCTGAGACAGGTCTCATGTAGAAAAGATAAAATTGTTTCTGATGCAAACTCATCATTTATAATTACCTAATTCCTGGTCTTAACGAATCCTAGACACCCCATTGTTAAATAGCCAGAGAACTTGCTGGGTGGTTTCCAGCAGGGCATATGCATACCCTTGGATCTTCAGTTATATGTAGATAAGAACCTCACATTGTTTGTGTGTGTGTGTGGGCCATGTTAGCAAGTCTCCTCTTAAACATTCAAGGCTGTTTTTTTTAATTTTCCGTAACTGTTATTTACTCTATATATTTCATATATTTTGCCCTCTTAATTTTCTTGCTTAAGTGATTAACCTTCTTATTGGATAGCAGACATAGGCAGTTTCTCATGGTGTGGTGACCTTTGTCACTGTGCTCTTCCAGAATAGATTCTGCAACTAACTCTGCCTGTATTGAAGAAATGCAAGGAATCATTTAACAATCCAGGCTTCATCAAGGCAGCAAAGGACAGTACTGTTTTCCAACCTACACTCTTTACCACTAGTTTAGAGCCTCCTTAGTTGCAATGGACTACCTGCCTGGGGATCTTCTACAGGAGCAGCAAACGTGAGGTTCATGGTTAAGTCACTCGATTTCATTAGATTTTGATTCCCATCTGAGCATCAAGAACACTAGTTCAACTTTGGGAGTGAGCATGATAAGGCCCTTATTTCCAGGTTTGGCCTGTTCCTCATACCGGACGGAATTGACCAACTGGAGCCGTCTGTCAGTCATGTATGTGACATCCCACCTCCAAACCCTGCTCAGTTGCTGCCATGCCCAGGCTACATAGGATATGAGGATTTTACCCATGTGGAATTGAAGGCCTCAGGGCATGCATAAACCCGGCAGCTAACCAAGCAATAGATAGTCTTCTATTTGTTGTTAGAAAATGGATTGTCTAGGATTCATGAATACCTGCAGTTAGGATATTGCCTAGGATTGGGTTTTGCCCTTCCCAATTTTGTATCATTTTCCAGTTCTGAACATTTTTTAAGGGAATTAAAGGTTTTTTACTTTATAGATAATAAAAATGCTGTTTACTGGTATTGCAGAGTATATGCTGGTACACGTTTTATGACACGTCTCATATTTTTTCAGTTTTTTACGCAGAATTTTCCTGTGTATGTAAGTGTGGTGTTACAGTACAGTGTACCATATTAACCACCCGGAAGCATTTCATAATTTTTCCCTTTTTTGAATTTTAGTAGTATTGGAGGCCACAATATTGGTTGGAGTTTTATGGCTTGTCAAAGAAAAATAGACTAGCATTGCAAACAGAAAAATCAGTATGTAAGCTGCCTAATTCTCTGATATCCTGCTCTTGCTAAGCACAAGCAGGAATAAGATGCAGGAAAGTAGCTTAGTCTAAAGGTGTGTTGACTAAGGCTTGAAAATTCTTATTAAGGCTTCCTTGACAGTGTAGATGCAAATTACAAATGAAGGATAAAATAACTAACATTAGTCATTTTGACACCAGGAAGTCGAATAAATTCGTATTTTTGGTTGTATCAACACCAGCAGAGAAAGGAGAATAGTTTATTTTTAAGGAAAGTTATTGGCTCACGTCTACTAAAAAGGAAGGGTGGTTCTTGCTAAATTGAAGAGTAGTAGTTTTGTTCCAAAGAAATGAGACTGCATACCTTTAACAATCCTGAAGGTTCACTTCTATATGCATCTCCATTCATTTCCTAACCACTTGTCCTAGGGAAAGAGAGGGCACTGAAGAGAGAGATATTTCTTAAAGCAAGCCAAACTAGGCCTTAAGTAGTTGCTCCTAGACTATATGGCATGGCTTTTTCAAATGTTTCTGTAAGGTTAATCCATCCATCATCTCACCTGGATTGTCCTGAAGTTTGTAAGGACAGAAAATACTGAAATTCCTGGTCCATGCTTTGGACCTGTAGTGCAAATCTGAGAATAAAGAATTTGTCATTTAGTTTCCACAGGTTTGGATTCTCTTCAATCAGTATCCTTTAGTTTAAAAGGCTCAGGAATAGCTTTTTCTGCTCCTGCTGTGTCTGTCCAATTCTGTCTTATCGTCTTTATTGGGACTTGTCAAAAGGTGGAGGAGTGGGCGGTAAGAATGTCTTTGCATCACTCCAGTGACTACATGATTACAAACTTAGATCTTAACAAGTCTTGGTTAGGGTGTACTTTCTGAAGCAGGATTTGCTTTTGGTGTGGTTGTCTGTTAGCAGGGAACATTAAATTTGATTTAGGTAGGACTCCTAGTGTAGTTCTGGGTCAAGGATTCCTTCATTCCTTCTGTTGCAATTGTCTCTGATAAGTAAAAGAAGAAATGGCAGCTAGTTGGTGTTTTTCATATTATTTATGTTAATGACAATGGCTATATACATAATTGTGTTAATTGCATTCTAGTACATTATTCATAAAAAATAGTATAGATGATGTAGAGTGTATTTGGTAACTACTAATTTAAAGGCTTGTTATTTTTATTAGAAATGTAGATCCAGTCATAGGAACAAACCCTAAAGATTAGTAGAACATTGTCCAGAATAGAATACTTTTACGTACGTGTACTGGAAAATTATATAAATACTTCCCAAGAGTTGCTTTTGCAAATGTTAGCATTCCCTGATTGCCCTTTCTAGTTCTAGAAGTGGTGGAGTGGCAATGAAGCACATTCTGGTGCAATGCCATTAATGCTAGGTTTTGATCAGCTACCTAGATGTTTTATTTAAGTAAGTCTGTGACTGATTTGTTTGGGTTTAAGGGTGATGTTGATGCTCTCATACCATTTTGAAGGTTAGTCACAACTATGCATTAACTAGAGGATTTTATATTCATTATATGACAATTTTTTCTTTTTTAACAAGCTCATTACGAGAAGAGAACTTGTCACTCTTTTCCCTTGACACTTTGTTGTGGCCATGAATAGTCTACTCATACCCAAATTCCAGGCTTCCGTTCTAAATACTGCCCTTTCATCCAGTAATTATGGCATATACAGTACAATTTAAGTTTAACAGCAACATTGTTGATCATAAAGTATTGATGTCCATATCTCTCTTCTCTCCATTGTCATCTGTCAAAGAGCTGGTTTTGTTATTTAGAAAACACAAACCAAATATGCTTGCTGTGGCTGAAAGGACCATAGAAATTTTTTATTGGAAAATTTGGGTAGAATTTATCCAGATCACCTCAGCGTTGTGTGCTGTTAAGATCCTTTTTTGATGTAACGGGAATGGAAAATAAATTGGTTGAGAAAGGCTCAAAAATGACAGGTATCAGTTGCAAGAATATCAAACAAGGTCTGTTTGGCTATAACAGTTCTGTGAATCAGCTATGCTTTGCCCAGAATGTTGGTTGTCTCGTCAGCTAACGAAGGACTAATATTAGGTTTGAGAGACCTTAAGGTGGAGGGTTTCAAAGGCAAGACTGATGATCCAGAGAGGGTGACCGTAATTTGTGACTTCTGTTTTAAAGAGGGTGAACATTTCTCTATTGTGTAAGATCTTGTCCTGTAATTGCCTGGAATTTAGAAACAAATTGTGTTAAGTAGTGGTCCTGTACTACCAAAACCATTACCGTTTCAAAAATGGTAGAAGTATTACCCAAATTTAAGGCTCTTTTGTTCATCCAGTTTATTCTTAATTGTATTTGCAGCCACAGTTTTATGTATGTATATTTGTTGATGTATATAAATACAGTCAGCCCTCAACTTAGACATTCCTTATGTAAATTTGAAAATGCACTTGGAAAATGATAAAAAATCCAGAATCACGAAATCTGAATTTGATGCACACATTGAGCGCACCGAAAATGTAGAGAATGTTTAAAAAAAACATTTAATTTCAGTAAGGAAAAGCGTAGTGGTCATGTGTGTTATTACCTTCTAGTAGTAATAAGTATTCCTGTAACATGACCTACTTTTCTGGATGTTCCCCCTTGCAGCATTCTGTTATGTAACCATAATTTCCAACTGGAACTAGGACTTTCCTTAGTAAAGAGTACCGTAGATGCAGTTGCTGTTGTTTAAGAGCAAATACCAAGCTTCCTACGTTAAATTCTCCGTTACAGAATTTGTGCTCCATGCAGTGAGGAGAAAAATTACATCATATATTCTTATACATACCAGACATGCTCAGTTAAATTCAGTTACAAAATTGAAACTCCAGTGATGTAGAGATGGGAAATGGCAAAATTGTATATCATACTGAAATTCTTCATTGTGTAGTTGAAGCTTCGGCTAAAGGAAGGAAGAGAGTTAATTTATAATTTCTTATATAGCAGTACTGAGTTTATACATATTTTTATTATTGTTTCTTAAAAATCTAAATAATTTTTTGCATAGCATTCACATTCTTTAAGGTGTTATGATATTAATGTCTAGAAATGATAAAAAGCATATAGTGTGCAATGGTGTACGTAGGTTATGGATATATAGGCACATATGCGTTAATATGATGTATCACAACATTTTTTGTAAGGAATCTGAATATGCACCAGACCCCTTGTAAGTTGAAAGTTGAGGGCATTCTTTATTTCAAACATTCCTGCATACAACAGTTGAGATGGCTTGGACATTTAATGAGGAAGGAGCCTGAAGCAGTTTGTTTGAAAGTATAGCTTTGAAAATAACTGCCAGTGAACTATTAGGAAGGCTTAAAGTACAGAGAAGGGCATAGTTTAAAGCTTGGACCAGTTGGGAAGTTGGGCAGAAAGTACACACAAGACTGTGAAAAAACTCATTTCACATCGAACTCCATAAAGGTGAAAACCTGTCTGGGAAATAGAAGCAATAATAACAATAATGTCGAAATCATCCTGTATATATGCAAAGTCCTCATTCATGTTTCGATATGCTTTAGTTATGCCCTCATTTATTCTTGTTTTTCCTTTTTTTTTATCTTCCATTTGTATGGGCATCCCTAAGACATATTTAACTGTGAGTTTTATCCTTCTACTGAATTGTTGTTTTTTGCCATATATCAGTTTTCTAGATTGATGAATAGTTCTGTAGTGTACCATTTTCATCTGTGTTGGTTGCAAGTGGTTCTATACAATAAAGCATGTTTCATGCTCTTTGTTCACTGTTAGGATGAAGAGAAAGCGTGCATTCGAGTCCATTTTGTGTAAACGATTTTTCACCCGTAGTGCAGTTTCTGTTTTATATGAATGGTGGAGTCTATTAGTGTGTTGTGTGGAGGAGTTACATTTTGATGTAGTGTAGCAAATGTTTTGATTTTACATATATGTCTGGCAAAACTTTTTATAGTTTTAGTCTGATTCTCAGTACAATTCACTTTTCTTAGTGCATCACAGTTAGCCTTCCTCCTTGAATGCTATTGATGGTTGATATTTAAGTAGAAATCCAGGAACATTTATGGAGAATAGTCTTTTTGTAACGTTATAGTTTTTGGTAGTCGTGAAGCCACATGGTCATGTACTTTAAATGTTTTAATACTGGACATGAAAAAATATTTCCTCAAGGATTTGATTTTATATTCAGATGTTGCTGCAACAAGTCATAGTATTTTTTCCCTCTCTTTTACATAAACCTTACTTAGTGTCAACTGATGCTGAGGCTTTTGGGAATGCAAATAAGCTGTGTGGTGATCGTTAACTGAAGTACTTGTTCACAGGGAGCTTTCCCAGATAATTTTTGCCCTTGGAACTTACACGTTGTATGTGTTAATGTTTTTGTAGCAATATCCATTTTACCTTCCTTCGTTGCCTAGATGTTTTAGGGGAGTATTTGCTGTTTGCAAGTGAATAAAAGTCCTAATAATTTACAGAATGCTTTATCTGTTGCTGTCAGAGAAAGACCTTTCCACACAGGTAAACTTTTTAGTTTTGTGGGATGCCAGCTGTGATTACCTAGTGAGGATGAATTTTCCATGAGGGTTATTGTCTCTGATACATCTTATTCAGGTGTTGTTATGAAACAAGTATTCAGAACTCTTGACACGGAATCTTATTTTTCTTCCCTATTTGATAGCCATAAAGATTTAAATCTTGGAAGAATGTTATTCAAGTTTTCATAAATTTTCCATGGTATTTTATTCTCATTATGAAATGCATACCCATTTTTAAGTGCATACACTGTGGAATCCTTCCTGTGATCAGTTGGAGCCCATGTCCTATTTGTCCTTCTTGTATCCGCTTATTATAACTTGTGCACAGTGCACCATATTAAGAAATGATTGTTAAGGGTTTTTTTTTTTTTTTGGTCTTGATTTAGGTTGCTTTCATAAGAAGAAAATTTAGTACTTTGCTTCATATTGTCCAGACTGCCCTCTACTGTAGTGCATTTTTTGAGCTTGATATTGGGCTCCCTAGGTTCCTAGTTCTTGAAAGCACAAGCCTCTGGGACAAAGAAGAGTCTGTTGGTTGTTGAAGTTGTTTGAAGTTCTGTTACCATTTGTAAGGCATGAGGCATTACAGTATTATTGTCCTTTTTATTGGGCAGAGAAGGATTTTAAATCTGTACAACCAGAAACTACAGAGGCCTCAGTCACAAGTTGTCTTGATCTGTTATTGCTGTGTTCATAGATCTTGCCTAGTCATGCACACTAGAGAAGTGTCATGGTTGTTGGTGTGGAAGAGCAACAACAATTATGACCAAGTTGAGCACTACCTTTAAGCAGTAATGCTTAAGGGAGCCATTCATTCATTTGATACTCGTAGGTTGGAGGAAGTTGGTTAAGCTCCATACAGCTTCACTTTAGTTTCGGTCTCATAGTGTTAATTTTGTGTATATATAATATATTTACATATGGGCTATTCATTCAGTGGAAACTAGCTTTGCAAGATACATTATTAGTTTTTGAGGTGAGTTCCATGCAAATGTTTGCTCATTATTAATAGTACAGTAGTAATAATAGATAATGATAATACTGTAATAATAATTATTAATATTGTGTTCAGCATCTTAATCCTTGGCTCAGGCTGAATTACGTCACAGTAACCTCCCTCCCTTACGGCATCTCCCCCGAAGATCGTATCCCCTTACAGCATTCTCAAAATTAATTTCATTTCCAAGTACCCATTTAGGCCTCTTGTTCCCAAGTCCCAGTTTACATCTTTAGTGCTCCCAAATACCCACTTCTGGCAGTGCAGCTGTTAACATTTTGCCAAATTCCTGTTTTTCTTTGTCTCCCTGTTTGTAATGTCTTTCGTAGGATGATTGTAATCTTTTATATCCTGGGATTTATTTGTGTCAATTCTTATCTTCCACTGGTTCATTTTGGACAACTATGCCAACTCCATTTTGTCTTATCCAGCCTCCTCTCCACCAGAAATTCTATTTGTGCCACTGCCATTTTTAATTTCTTAGAGTGTGCACAATTTATGTTCACTTTATCGTCTCACAAGCATCTCCACCACCTCCTTAGTCTTTCATAGTACACACTGTATTTATTAATATTCACTACATTCACTTTTGCAGAGCTTTCTTTGTCATAGATTTTATTTTGTATGGGATTCTTTGCACCCCAGCTATTTAAAGGGTGCTGTGTACTAGGATCTTACAGCTCAGTGGTCTGGTTAACCTAAGGTATACTTAACTTAACTGGGATCTTACTTCGTTTGGATAATAGTTATCTTTTATAGACTTACTACATAAGTATTATTTAATACCCTGAAACTCATGTACACTATTAGCAATCGTAGGTGGTTACAACAAGGTTGCAAAGTGCCTTGCGCATAGCACTCTAGAAGGTGTTATGGTTCTTTGCCTCATCCTTCTGTCCGTAGCTGCATTGGTTTCTGCCCTTCAGTATTCATGTTCTCTTGGCTCTCGTCATACTTGGCTGTTCAGTTAACCCTTCCAGTAATCACCTTCCATTTAAAAGCATATCCTTTGGCTGAGTCCTGTTAGAGTTAGTGATGTGGACTAGTAGCAGCTAGTCAAGGGCCATCCTACTGTTAGGGGACCTTCTCTCTGTGATTGCTCTTTATAAGTTAGTGTAACAGGACTACTGAGTTATTTCTGCATTCATAGGGTTTGCAGAAAGCAATGCAGCTTGGGTTGAAGTGAGTCTACAGAGAACCCTTCATACCTCCACAGTTTGCCATGCAAGGCACGCTGTAAGTGGTACCCTCTTTGGGGCCTAGAGTCTTGAAATGGTACACTTTCTCCCCTAGCAGCAGATAAAGCATTCTTGAATCCTTTTTTTATTTTTTTTTATCTTCCCCTCGTGGTTTTCTTTTAGTTTGATTTTAATCCTGGGAGATAGTGTATTTAGTGGTGGTGAATGGATTGGGATGTTAATTTATATTGTGCTGTGCTTTTGAGAACAGTATCGTGATTACGGGTGCAAACGTAAATACTGGTCATGAATTGAGCCAAGGTCATCTCAGTGAAATTTTTTTTTTTATCTTGTTTGTTTATTCCCTCTCTTGAAGTTAATTGTTAGTTATCTCTGTTAAAAAAATAGCAGCATTTGTTGAGGAATGTTGTTCCCAGGTTCATATCTTTAAGACACAAAATTTTTTTGGTTCAGTGCCTGTTTCTTGTAGCATAGGATGAAAGTGTTGACCTACCTGTGATGTTTTAAATCTATTTCCATTATCATTGCCTACTTATTGATTTGTTATATTTGCATTTTTCTCTTCCAGGGAATGCCAGATTCATGGACAAAGTTATTATCCATCTCCAATATAAGTAAACAGGAGCAGAAAAATAATCCCCAGGCTGTGTTAGATGTCCTTAATTATTACGATGCCTCTACGAAGGAACATCAGACTTCAAAGTTCATGACTGTAGCAAAAACTGTTGGTAAGTATTATACTGTGGTGCCGTCTGTATCTTAATTATGAATAATGGTTTCGTTAGTTGTGTATTTCAGCCTGTCGTGACTAGTGTTCTTTTTGCAACATCCCTAAGTATTTGCAGATTGTAACAGTTACCAAAGAATTTAGTGAAAAGTTGCATGATTATGCTTTATTTCAGCCCAGTAAATGAATTCCGTTTTATTGTCCCCGCTTTACTTCTCTTATTTTCAAGAGGTACATTACAAGCAGTGAGTAGTTAGTGAATTCAGTAGTAATGCTGTGAAAGTACTTGATCCTGAGCACTGGTTTGCATGTAGTTTTCCTTGTTAAATATAAATATAACCTTAACCTGTCAGAAGTTCCTCTTGATTTAACTTTCGATAATTCTTAGGATTTTTTTTAGTAGTTTGTAAAGTACACAAATTATAGTGTAAAGTACACAAATTATAGTTTTACAAGTCAAATTTGCTTAATCATATTAGGAATGAAATCAGTTGTAGTTTTGTAATATGTAAACCATGTATTTAGCTAGCAGATGATTTTAAGTGCTTCAATGTGTCTGTGTACGCAACTAGGAATTGTCATAAGCGAGCCAGCATCCATGTGGGTGACATCTATTTTGAGTAGACGGGATGTGTTTTCTATGAGGTTCATTAATGGTTGTGAGTAGACTTTTCAAATTGTTTGTGTGGTGTGTGGTTTGACTTTTTGTACATTTACCACGTTGTTTTGATAATTTGAAGTATTAGGGGAAAGAAGAAAATATTAAGAAATTGTAGTAACATTTATCAAAGAACATTCCATAACAGTTACTGCTTACACACAAGATGGAAAACGTTACAAGTGACTGACCACTTTGGTTCACATGTTTCCTATAGGGTAACAAGTCAGTTTAACTAGCTCCTGTTCATTGTTTTATAGTGACTATGAGGCAGACATTTTGTGGAACTTTTTCTTAGAAATTAGGTCCGTTTTACAGCAACAGCCGGTAATTATCCAGATTACTGAAGCGTAGATCACAAGAGAAATAGATGTCATCCAGTAAAAATGATCATTATTCAAGAGCAAAGTGATCACAGGGTTTTGCTGATATGTTTTATTTAATTATTAAATGTATTGTATTAATAAATTTTTGGAAAGTCACAGAAAAAATATTTAATTATATCACTTGAAGACAGTAATTTTCTTTGAAAAACAAAGTAGCCTTTAACAGATATGGTACCATTTCAGGTAAAGTTTTCAGTCTTAGCCAGGCGTAGGTTTTTATCATAATTAGATTTTAATGAACACTGTAAACACTACATAAACACCAGGTAAAGATCTAAAATATTGGTCTACATTTGAGGAGAAACTTTGTTTGTACACTTATCACAAAGCACAAGGGGATATAGGTATTTGAGTACAGTACATTGAAAGCTACAGATCCATTTATTGATCACAATTGTTTGTGTATTCGTGTACACAGTCACAAAAGATGCACGGGATAGTTTTGTACTTTGCAGAGTTTTACATGTAGCACAGTTAATGAACACATCAGATGCACAAATTGAGTAATGATCACAGAGATTGCTGTAGATAGAGCTATCACAGCACTGGTGTTTTGACATTGTTTGTACTGTAGAGTTGTTTCACTTGTGCACTGTACTCAAGGTTTCACTTGTGCACTGTACTCAAGGTTTCACTTGTGCACTGTACATCTTGAGTAATGAGTATTAGTTGGGATTACGATTGTTTATGTATGAAAATTCACTTTGTTTTATTTTCAATAACTTTCAAGTTTAAAGCATTAAGTACTTTTTGGGTACTGATAGAAAAGAAAGGATTCTTGTCCAGGGTAAAATAGTTTTTCAATATAAATTTTGTATATGATAGCATATCTTTTAAATTTGAAAACTTACACACTTGTAGCACAGACAGAATTAAAATTTTTCTCTGTGCATTTATAAATATAAATCTATATTTTTCTCTGTGCATTTATAAATATAAATCCATGCATATGAGGTATCTGTTTTCACATCAGAATGAGCCAAATGCAGATGTTTGACATTTTCAGACCCTTCCCCGAGACCAAGTTATCAGGGAGGTGTGAACATTTCCGGGTATCCGGCAACGCCTTCTCCTCATAAGATTTCTGATGCCTCCTCAGGGTCACCTTCAACTCCTGAAACATGTTCAGAAGTTAGTGTAAGTCGGTGTTTTTGAAAAGGCCCCAGTGATTGTAAGGGCTATTTGGATTTTTGTATTCATGAAAGAATGAGTCACGGTCTTGTTGTTAAATTGTAAGCATTCTTTAGATCAGTAACCAATCTCAAATGGTCACAAGATGGATGTTTAGCGCAATATATGAATACCTTTGCAATATGTCACATTGTCATGGGGACTCTTAATATGGTTGCAACGGGACTTTTTTTTCCAGGTTCCCGACGAAGAGGAGGAGGAACCTCCGCCTCCTCCTATAGCTACAAGGCCCGAACGTACCAAATCCATTTATACAAAACCCGTAGAAGATGAAGCCAATGCCAATGGGGCTGCCTTAGATAGTAATCGTAATCCTCAAGCTGCCAGTATTACCCCAGTGCCAGCACCTACAACCATACCTCCGCCTGCGGGTGCCAACTCTACAAATGCCATAAACACAAGGTTTGGACCACTCGTGTGTTTGTTTTTAAGATGCTGCTTTAATTATCTGTGGATTATTTTATGGAGCAATCTTGGGAGATGCCGCATGACTTACTTATCTGGTTTTCACCTCATTTTCCAGTGGAAGCACTGCCTTAGAAAGAACAGCCGAAAAGCAGAAGAAGAAGAAGATGAGCGATGAAGAAATTTTAGAAAAACTTAGAGTTATAGTCTCAGTCGGTGACCCCAATAGAAAGTATACTAAAATGGAAAAAATAGGACAGGGGTAAGTGGTGTTTTCTTAAATTTGACTGCTTAGTGTTTACGATTTTAGAAGTCCTTTATGATGACTGATTTATCCCGTCTTGTGTGACACTTGAGAAAATGTTAGTGGAGGAGTATAAATTTAAATTGAGTAACTGATAATTTATTCTTGGAATTTGAGTTTTTTGCAGCAGTTTTACATTTTTTTCATACAAATTACCTAGAGAAAAATCTGCCATGTTCCTTTGTAGGTTTTTTTCCCAGCCCGAGAAGAACCCTAAAAGAGGTCAGAGGTCTGGTTAAACAAATCATTTATAACTAACTAACTTTGTAGGTTTTACTGTAAATCGTCATAATGTACAGCAGGTAATTGAACTTCTTTATATACAGGTAGTGCTTGAGTTATGATAATTCGATTTTGCGTTGGGGTTAGCAATTAATACTGATACGACAATATAGTTAGAAAATATTTTTAAATTTCGCATGGGCACAGGCAGCAGTGTACAATCAGACAGAGTGAGAGACCAAATTACAATAGACCAATTAATTTTCCTCCATCTCTTTATCTCATCTTCTAGTTAGAAAAGTAAAAGAGTATGATAAAAATATTGTTAGTAATGTTATACTCTTGCGTGAATGTGTACAGCCATAAACAACTGAACGAGAAACTGCTGTTTTGCTAATAACTGAATCGGATAACAACAGCTGTTTTGCTTGCATTTCAACCGTCGTACAATAGTAAATAGTTACCGTAGTTATGTTACAAATGACGTTAAGTAGAATAGGACTGATATATATTTACATTATACCCTTATTTGCTATGGAGAAAAGATCGGCAAGGAAATATACTGCTAAATTTAAGCTGCAAGTTGTAGCTGAAGCTGAGAAAACAGTGTTCAAGCTGCTAATGACTGTAGATTATTGTGCATTGGCAACATGGATGAAACCCGACCGTAAATAAAATTAGAGAGAAAAGTATTTTAATCAAAACTATTGGTCATAAAAAGAACACTCATTACTGCTGTTTTCATGCCGATAAAAGATGAATATGTAAATCCCGTATTATGATGAAAGCAAGTGAAAATAGTGAACGGAATCTTGATTTTTTTTTTGCACAGAACAAACATGCTGCCAACGTCATCTATTGACGAAAAAATAGCTGAATTAATTTCACAACGAGACGTATTCAAGTTACACTTCGACTTAAAAACACTTCGTATAACGAAAAGTAACCTTGTCCCATATAAATAAAGTATCTAGTAATTCATTTACACTTACTAGAAGCAAGGAAAGTACGGCAAAATAAACTTATTGCATAATCGATTTCCAAACCAAAACATTGAGTGCAGTTTATAATACAAAAGCAATATGATGTACAATAGTATTGCATACAGTGAAGTAAAGCATGACTTTTTAAAAGGTCCATGGAAAAGATGCATATTTGTTATGTTGATGGTAGTATAATATATTAATATGTCAATATAGAGTACAATATAATGTAGGCTAGGCTACTGTATATGCATACGATACACCGTAGTATAGGCTAAGCTAATTCTTGTTTGTTATTCAATTTCTCTCTGTATCGAATTATCATAAGTCAATATGCATGAACCTCCAGAATTAGCTAATATTAATAATTACTATACCGTATATGTGTAGAGTATACTTTATAGTGTAGGCTAGGCTACCATATATGCATAGATGGTACTGTGAATACCTTAGTGTAGGCTAGGCTATATTCGAGATACGTTATTTCCAACAAACCTAACCCCATCGTAAGTAGGATAATACCTGTGTAAGCACAGTAACTATTTGAAGGGCAATTGTGTTGTTTCAGATGTAAAATGAAAACCTGTTGAGACTCTTGGTGATCTTTATAGCTTCAAGATTTATTGTTCCAATTGCCAGATTTGTTGGTTAGTTTTGGGCTTTGAAACTTCAAAATATATTATGTTAAGTTGGCATTCATGCTTAGGAATGCCATCTAAGGGATATTCTTTTATGATTATTGTAAATTTTAGTTAGGATATTTACATAGTAATATATATTTATTTATAATCTTTCTAGAGCCTCAGGCACAGTTTACACGGCAATTGAGACGGCGACGGGAGTGGAAGTTGCCATCAAACAAATGAATCTCTCTCAGCAACCGAAGAAGGAACTGATTATAAATGAAATTATGGTAATGCGAGAAAATAAGCACCCTAATGTAGTTAACTACTTAGATTCCTACCTCGTCAGTGAAGAGTTATGGGTAAGTTGCATACCAATTGCCCGTTTTTCTTTATTTTTTATTCATTGTGTCATGACAAGGTTCTCAGTGATTTTGTAATGTCTGTGGTTGAGAATTGTTGTTCTGTTAAAATGGCTGCTATGTTATTATTAGAACTGGATGCACCTTTTGTATTTGATATATTCGTACCTGGTCTCTTATTGTAACCATTTGTCAACAGGTCGTAATGGAGTATCTTCCTGGTGGTTCACTCACTGATGTTGTGACCGAGACATGTATGGATGAGGGACAGATTGCAGCTGTTTGTAGGTAAGTAATGAAAACTCAGTATAAATAGTTTTATGATTTTGAATCTTGACCACATTAATTAATGTTCTTAAGTTCACCAGTCTCTTGTCTCTCAGACAGAAGAAAGTAGCCTCTCCAAGCATGTGCCTTCTGGAGCCATTTGTTTCTCTAAACCAGTAACCTACTTTTCAAGAACCTATAGTACTGTTAGCAGCTTATTCTCATTCCTTCAGTGTTTACACTGCAGAGGTTTGCTACATAAGGGAGGCTTACTATTTCATTTTTTAATTAACTGTCATTTACTTTAGCCCTTTTTCATTTCAATGCACTTATTAAACGATGAAGCAGGATCTTTGTGCAACCCTTTAAGCTGCCAGGTGGTTTTTTTGTATAACTCTTTGGAGTCCATGGAGCATGCAGGAATATATTAACACTGAAGCATTCAACACCTTGGCCTCCCACTTGAATAGTGGTTGAGGCATTAACATGATTGGGTTGTGATGAAACGACATATTTTTTCTACAAATCCCATTGATTATGATTATATTGCACATGAAAAGTGAGGTTAGTGTTAGAGACTTCTTGTATACCAAGAAGATGCATTTGAGGAGAGTGTCATCTTCTGTCTCGGAGGAAAAGAATGGTAAACCTGGAAACATTTATGACAAAAATGTAGTCATGTTTTGATTAACAAGATTGTGAGAAAAAACTTTGAATCTCCAATATTACTAGAGTCAGTTTGTTTTTCCATTTATGGTGTTATTAAATGCTCTCTTTACCTTATGAATCAGATTTTTTGTGAAATTCAAGTGTTTCCTACTAAATAATCTGTATGTTGTGGATTATCATCTAATTTTATAATTTTCTTTCTGAAATGTAGGGCTTCTTGAAGGTCTTGTGCTTTGTTGTAAGGATACATTTTCATATTGAGTTTTATTTTGATTCATTTCGCTTTCATTTCAGGGAAGTTCTTCAGGCATTAGAATTTCTTCACGTTAATCACGTTATACATAGGGACATCAAGTCTGATAACATCCTTCTTGGAATGGATGGCAGTGTGAAATTAAGTAAGTACTTATGCTAGTAGACACCACAAAAATGTTTTTTTGTTGACTTGGATATTGCTGTATTATTTATAGAAACATGAAGATCTAATTAAAAAATATCTTCAATACCTTGGGTGGTCACCCAGCATTGGGACAAAACTTTAGAAAGGTGGTTTATGTAAGGAAGGTAAATATAATTTATTAAAAATGCTTCCACTTTAAGAACGTACAGTATGCCTGTTATATTATATTGATGGTTCCCTGCATTCACTTTTCATCCATTCTTATAAGGTTTTCCCAATCAGCTGTCCAACAATTTGACCCTGCTCCAGTTTTCACTGCAAATCCTTTGCAGTGACTTTATTTCAAATTTCTTACAACAGCAACCCTTTTGCAGTTTCAAATTTCTCACAATAGCAACCTTAGTGCAGAAGGCCTTTAAAGAAAAAGTGTGCAAAATATATAAGTTAAAAGCAATAAAAATGCTGGTTTTTCCATAAATAATAAATATTCTTTTACAAAATCAGCAAGGTAACATAGAACTAGTTATGAAACAAAATTGTTATTGCCTTTTTTTTTTTTTTCCAAAAGTAAAATGTAAGTGCAGTTGAAGTTTGAGGAGTACCCAAATAACAAGCATAAACTGCTTGTTGCCATCTTTAAGTCTTTACCTACAGTTAACTGTATTCATTCCTCTCCTTGTATGCTTTGCCTTATTGTTAAATCTCAGATTGACATAAGTAATTAGAATGATAGTGGGGGACCTTAAGTATTGTGCATTTTCTGTGAAAAGCATAGACCCTGGCAGAGTAGTTCTACGATAGTGGGGCGCCTTAAGTATTGGGCATTTTCTGTGAAAAGCAGGAACCTTGGCAGAGTTGTTGTACATCATAAAAGGGAAGTCTTTGCCATAGGGCGAAAATATGAGAGGCAAAGTCCCCAACTATGAGTATGGTGGTCATTCGTAATGCAGTCTCTTTTGGTCATTCCTGGACCTAATAGTTACTGTCTTGTCCAGTGTGGTTTACTGATAATTGGTCGTTTTTCTTTTCAGCCGACTTTGGGTTCTGTGCTCAGATTTCCCCTGAACAAAACAAAAGAACGACAATGGTTGGCACTCCATATTGGATGGCACCAGAAGTTGTAACAAGAAAACAGTATGGCCCTAAAGTAGATATATGGTCTCTTGGAATTATGGCCATAGAAATGATTGAAGGTATGGTAATCATCACTTCATTAATATTCATTGTGGCTCAGATACAGTAGTGTGCTTTGAGTTTATGCAAGCAATCTTTACTTTACAGTACCATACACTCCCCACCGATGATGTAAAGGTTGTAAATGTAGTGCTATAAAAAGTTGAACTAGATTGCAAGTTTACCTATAAATTATCTTAGCATAATGTTTAATGTCTCTATACAGCATTTGACTTTTTATATTAGTTTGCAGAATATGGATGCATGCTGAGAACTTTGTTATTGCTTGCTAACATTTTTTTTTTTTCTTTTCAGGGGAGCCACCGTATTTAAATGAAAACCCCCTAAGAGCACTGTACCTTATTGCAACAAATGGAAAGCCAGAAATTAAGGAGCGGGAGAAGCTTTCTCACGTTTTTCAAGATTTTCTTGATCAGTGTTTAGAAGTGGAAGTGGAGAAGCGATCTACAGCCAATTGTCTCCTGAAGGTATGTGTCATATGGCTGGAGGTTATCTACAAGTATGAATTAAAATGGAATATCAAGTAAAATTTATTTGGTTACACATGGACCTTTAATGTATTTTACCTGAAAATGCACTATTAATTGTAATTGTACACTTGAGCAAATTAGCCTAAGGCTTTTTATTGTCGATCACCTACATTAGTTCCCATAAGATTGTCGTTCCTAAGAAGTGAATCCAGTATGTGTAATGGCAGTGTGAAATAGGCTCCCTGAAGGTCTAGTGACACCAGGTAGTGCCTCTTTGCCCTACTGTAGATCTGATGAACTCAACCCTTTCCATAATTAGTTGACTGCATACATCTTCAAATGATGTGGATATGTCTTCAGACCCCTTCCAAGGCATTCTTCTCAAGTAACTAGCTTCAGAACTCCACGGTCACTGTGAAAACTTTCCTGATTGCTTCTGTGGCAAGAAATATAGCACATCTGAAGCTTGGACATCATAACTGAACAGGGTGAGAAAGAGGCAGGAACATCTGAAGCTGTGACCTTTTTTTAGCAATTGCTGGTTTGTAGGTCAAGATTCTTAGTCCTGGATCTTTTAGAACCTCCATAGTCCAGCTGCAAAGAGATTTGTGCTTGCCATAGGGTGATAATAGCCTCTAGTTGGCTCATGCCCCTGCATCCTTGATACCACATTTTTAAGGATGTTATTCACCAATTTGGCCTAATGAAAATCTTATCCCATCCTAGATTCATCATCAGCACAGTGTAGTTCCCACAATAGTTTTCCTTAAGTGGTGGGATGGTGGAACAGGGTGTGGAGATTAAAATTCCACGGATGAGACCTCATCGTAAGCCACCTTAAGGTTTTTCCACTGGCACTTCATTGAAATTTCCATCATGACTGCTTAGTTCAGTGAAGAGCCACTTCTGTCTTGTTGGTTAGAGGCAGTGAGGAGTTGGGAGATACAGTATGCGGGTAATCTCAGTAGTCTTGCCCTTTTTGTTTTTGTGGTTTGGACTCGGTGTACACTGACTTCCAGAAGTAACTTAATCATGGTATCTTCTTACTAGTTCATGTGACTGAATTGAAACTGCAGCTAGTTCATGTGATTGAATTAGAACTGCAGATATTTAAGAGTACATGTAAAGCTCTGTTGTTGGACCTCTGCTGAACCTTCATTGATGTTTACACTTGTGCTCCTGTAAGTTTCTGTATGGGTAACTATTCCCCACTGGAGCCCATGTGGTTGATTAGTATTTTGCTTCTCCAAATGGGGTTACAGCTTAGCAATAATAATTAGTAGCAGCAGCAGTGGTCCAATTCACCCTTAGTAGGTAGCTGGAAGAGTGCACTAAAGGCAATTTTTCTTCATATTGCTTGATAATTGTGTAGGTCTTAGGATCGGGAATTGTCCATGGAATTCACTGAAGTCTGTTGTAAAACAATCTGGATCTGCAGTGTCTTATCTTTTTGGCCACAGAGAATTGCTTCTGCAGCCAATGATACTCCTTGAGGATTGATCCCTCTCACAGCCTCTCTCCCTCAGACGTCTGGGGACAAAGTGCAACAGTACTGTAGTTCATGGCTCGTTTTCCTTATGGTGGTTTGTATACAGCATTAACAGCAGTGGCCACAGCATTTAATTCCAGTGAGTTAGGAACACAAGGCACAAGCTGCACTCCGTGTAGCACTAATCAATTGGACAGGAGGATTCTCAGCTGTTGGTTAAATTTGCTGTGTGGGCAAGGATTCTGGTGTCACAGGAGAGGGTTTGAGTAGTAAAGGTGGTAAAACACCTTACCTTACAGTCTGTTGCTGGATGCTCAATGAAGATACCTGTGAGTTGAACGCACACCCCTTGATCTGGATACGCACTACTAGTAGCAGAACAAGAGGTGACAGTGGAGGAACCAGTCTAGTTGATGGTACAAACATGAACACAGCTACACTTGAAGGAGCAGAAATGAGAGTATCTCACCCCTGGGTGAGAGGAAGAGGGTGGAGGAGTTAGTTTCCTGGTGTGGTAAACTTTCCAAGGTAGGCAGAGTGTTTGGTCAAGGAATTCTCTCCTCCTCCTCTGCATGATGTAGACTCAGGGCTTTCAGGAGGCAGCATGATACAAGGAAAATTTTCATGTGATGATTGACAGTGAGTGGCAACTGGGAGACATGGAAGCATAACTGTAGACAGATGATTCTGATGATGCAACTGCTGGATTCTTTGGTGTGTGCTTCATAGGGTCTCTTATGCACTTGAGAAGGTACAATTGCTCAACAATTCAGTCATTACACACTTCACAAGTCGTCTCTGGAAAAAAGACAAGAGGTTCTTTAGGATGACATGTATGAACTGGATCCCCAATCAGGGAACCCTTGACACATGCTGAGGCATGGTTGTAGTGGGTTGAGTATAATAGCCCAAGGGCTGGAATTCAAAAACCACCCACCTTTCAGACTTAGCAGCTCTTCAAATGCTATTTACAGCCACATCCATCCATGAACAAAACACAAGACAATCATAGTAAATTTTGTTATAATTTACCCCAGTTAAGTTAAAATCATTTTGACAAGCTCAGCAATTAGTTAATCACAAGCCAAGTAATGGAAAAACCATACAACCCTTTTAAAAAGCAACAATAAATTCCACCAGCTCTAAAAAAAAAAAAAGTGTTCACATTAACACCTGGTGAAGGTACATGATTGTCTGGTTAAAACTGACGAAGAAATATTGATGTGGAAAAGTCTGGCATAACCACTGCGAATAAGTGGTTCAGGGATAGGAACTATAACACTGGTGGACTGAGCAGAAAGCTTAGGAGCAATGATTTAGTTACCACGTTAATTAGCAATTTAGCTTTATTATATGGGTGCTTAGAAATGCAAGCATTGAGAATTCGGTCACCAGCACTTGGTCTTTTAGGCATAAGTAAACTTTAAATGGTGTGTATATTTATGGAACATATCCTTAATGTTTTCATATTTTTATATGGCATGGTGGCATGAGTGTAGTTTTTATTATTTACTAAAGTTTCTCAATACTTTCAGCACCCCTTCTTAAAACTGGCCAGACCACTGTCGAGTCTACACCCCCTCATCGTAGCTGCTAAAGAAGCTGCCAAGAGCCATTAACGTAGGTTCACAAAGGTATTACAAACCTTAATCCCTATCCTTAACCTTAAAACAATCCTCCCTATTCTTAATCTCACCTGACCCTACTACCTTACCTTACCTTAATCCTTTCCTTACCTTTGTTACGCTGGTGCATCAGGTGCTGCTTCTAATCTTCAGTTGTCAGTGAGGACGACCAAGCAGCCTTGTGTGATTATTATAACATTAGCCAGCTCAACAACTAGTCATGGGAATCAGAGGAAACTTCTCTTCAGTTGACCCTGCAAGGGATCCAGTCAAAGTCTTCTTTGGAAGGCCCTCGTGCTGGTCGAAGAAGCGTCGACATGTTATTTTCTAACCAAGATCTACGTGAAGAACCTCAATTCTCTCTCAGTAATCTCATATTGGTCTGAAAATAAAGTAATGAAGTATGTGTTCATTTAACTCATAATCTTAAGACGATGATAACTGCAGATAAGTAGGTAAATGGAACATGTAAAGGAATCTCTGTTGTGTCAAAAAATGTTATTATTTAAAGACTATATTATTTAAAGACTGTGTTCTTTTTTTTACTTAAATTTTGTTGTGCACAATTGCAACTCTTATAAGTTTTTTAAACGTTTTACTATTGGGTTTTTCTTCTGTATGTTTGATTCTGCCTTATTATTGGTTTTTCATGTCGCAGTTACATAATCAGCAGGAGCCCTTTAATAATACTTAACGTGCTATGCAAGTAAGAGCTCTTGTTTTTTTAACTCTAATAGGGCAAGTGATATGGATCCAAAAGATGCCATAAAAATGCATTTGTATTTTAATTGACTTGCTTAATTGTTACGACTATTTATTTTTTAAAAGATTTCCGTTCTATGAACGAGAAAAACAATTTGAATCTTACTTTTCTATATTGATTGCTTAGATAAAAGAAAGTAGTGTGTTTCTGTTTCATGTAAAGTATATTGACGAAGCACTACTAAACAGGGATATATGCATTTTGTTATTGAAAATTTTTTTCAGTGCATTTCCATTTTCCAGTGTATTATAAAGCACAAGTAGATATATATAAATAACCTTTGCTTTTGGAGAAGGAATCTGTGTATCTTGCTAATATAGGTAGTAAATTTTCCTTTGTTGTTTCTTTATCCCTTGAATTTTCAGAGTGATAGATCAAGTGTACTTGATAAGTAGCTTTGTGAAACTATAAATGTACTTTACAACCACATCAGTTTTAAAATAATAATCACACTTTAGAACCACATCAGTTTCAAGAAGTGCATTCTTTACAAGAAGGGCAATTTTACTAAAAGCAACACATCAGGGTTTGAGAGCTCACCCAGGAAAAGGTATTCCAGATTCCCATATCACATAGAGGGTCGTTCATTTAGAAGTTCTCTTGACCATCAGCATATCTGGAAATAAAAAAATGAAGTTAGTCCTGTGAACACTGGTTGTATTGAGTTGATTTTACATGCACAACATAATTCGAACTTTTAAGGAAGCAAATTGCAATTGTTTTTATCAGTGTACCCAAAATAGAAGGTATATACTCCTAATTTTTAAAGTTTTAAATGCAGTTTTTCCTTAACCCTGTGAAATGTAATTTTCACTTGCCACTGGTTGTAATTCTCCCTTTCTATATCTACCACCACCTAATTGTCTGC
Source organism: Macrobrachium rosenbergii (assembly GCF_040412425.1). Classification (NCBI taxonomy): domain Eukaryota; kingdom Metazoa; phylum Arthropoda; class Malacostraca; order Decapoda; family Palaemonidae; genus Macrobrachium; species Macrobrachium rosenbergii. Next base: position 65,524,855 of record NC_089746.1, on the reverse strand, counting down.
ACCTTACAATTTTTGTGCCAAAACCATTTGATCAAGCTCAGGTGCTTATCACACTTATGCCACATCTCTTAGCCAATTTATCTGCATAAGAATTTACCATTTCACCTCAGCCGATTTTATTGGCACTTTGTGTGTCACACATCTCGAGAATCACTTGCACTTTATCTTCCAAGACATGTCTCCCTTGCATAGAGAAGTTCTTTTGTTTACATAAAATTTTGCTGTTTTATGAAGAGACCACTTTGCCAACAGTTCTAATGCAAACTTTAGCTCAACCCGTATTTCAAACAATATTGATAATGTTAATTTACTACTGTCATCAAGGTAACAGCTATACCATTCAAGGCTTATCCTACCACTATAATCCATCTCCATTTTGTACAATTGCACATGTGCACAGACAGATGCTACCACTGACATGTACATATAGGAAAACAGCTAAAGTGACAAATACACATATTGAAACATTATCTCACCGAGATAACGGATAAAAGAAACTCCGATATATACTTATAACCTGTACCCTTAAACTAAAACAAAAATATACCTTAAATAATAAAACTATTTAATATTTCAAACAAAAATACACCCCAAACCATCATCCCAAAACACCCAAAGTTATCTTGCATTACCCTTCGACATCTGTTACTCTTAAGTGTACACACCCCTAAAACGCTAATAACAATGATGATTTGCTAATTTTAAAATGTTAATATTAATGTAAACACAGCAAAATATCTATACAGGTTTACGATCTCTTATCCGCAATTCGAAAAACCGAAATATTCTCTGGGGAAAAGTGATCATTTGCAAAGTTTAAACAGTACAACTATGTTTACAATGATGATTTAAATGAAGGTTGTTTTGCTTGCTGCGTCCAATTACAGTATTTTAAATGTATTATCATCACGTTACTGTATTTTACAGAATACAAACATTGCCATCGTATGCCATTTGCATTTGATATCGTTTTACATTCTCAAAACCTCTGCTGACTGAAAACTACCAAGACCAACGGAAGAAACATAATTCGGAGATACGTTTTCTTGCAAATTAACAAGTTGGGTTTAAAACGTGCGCATTACTTAACTGAAAAAGCATGAAGTGTGACTTCGCCAGTCACTTTAGCCTATTCCAAAAGGTTTTACAGCCTGCCCTTTAATCGTTTAATTCAACCTCGTGTAACCCCGAACTATAACCTGCAGCTTTATGAGGGATGAATAAAAATGTATATTTTTACTTACGGAAGCCACGATTGAGAATCCCCAACCTTTAACGACTTGCTACTCAATAGTTAGGCTACGATAAATGTTTCTCGATCCGGAATTCTAAAAACCGGAATTTTTTTCAGCGGAGGATGGAGCATCATCATCAATATAGCGGTCGATGAAATGGGGGGGAGAGAGAGAGAGACCATTGTCCCGGTTAGGCTGTTACTATCGATTTGCAAAAGTCGAATATTATTAATAGTTGTATTGAGAATAATGATAATTTTAATAAAACTTTTACTGTAACTAATATTTCATGTGTTATAGTCATATCGCGTCACAAAATATGAACAGAGCGATCATGTGCCATTTGAATTCTGGTTTTGTTTGCAGTCTTCAAGTACACATACGCGAACACACATTTTGAAACATGCACATGCACATACTAATGTACATACATAGATTCAAACAAACATGTGCACATGCACATACTAATGCACATACATTCAAACAAACACTGCTATTACACATGAACATGGCCTTCAAGCTACGTACAATTACACATGTGCACAGATATGGTCTCACAAACTTACATACAGAAATAAGCTTACTAAAATAGCTATTTATATAACCACAAGTACCGTGCACGTATGCGTAAGCCCGGATACACACGTTTATACGCATTCAAAAATACAGATTTTTAAACATACCCGCGTGTTCATACATACTGGTATACATTCAAATAAAAACACGTATTATCACATGTGTAATAAATGTATAATAATGTTGATGTTATCACCACTTGTGGCTTGATAAGTCAATATTGTACTTGACTTACATTATTCGGAGGCTACCATTCATTTTAGGACAATTAACTCGAACTAGCCTATACATGACAACTCAAATCTAATAAACCCAATCCTACTCTTCCATAATTGTTAGACTTGGTTCCTAAAGTGGTTCTTATACTGGTTCCCTGTAATACGAATACGAAAAGTTCATTTTGGACAGCCCTTTGTTACATTTACGCACTTTCGTACGCACACTCGATCATAGACAACCTCAATTTCGATTGGTTCACTTAACATCTTGATCAGATGAAAACCAATTCGTTTTTCCAGTCCACCAATTATTGTGAAGGGTATTGTCATTAATTTGAATGAAGCGTTTCCATCATTACACATTAACATGGCATATAGAAATACACATGCACACATACATACAGATACACATACTAAAGTAGCTATTTATATAACCCAATTACACATGTGTATTGGCACAGATGCACGTTTAAAACACTCATGTGAGCACGCACATACATATGTGCATGTACAATTAAACATTTATGCAAAATGCATCATGTGCTTTTACATATGCAAATATATGCAAAAATTATTAGCAAAATTAATGTTACTGTCAAAAGCAATTGCGATAAACTTGCTTCATTCAAGTATGAAATCTTGCATTATGCATTATCTGTTATAAAGACTTTGGGTCTAACAATCACTGTTTGCATATTTAATCTCGTGCTGTTGTGGGGGAATGTTATTTAATTTGATTCATTGCTAGGTGATAAACTTTCTTCTGTCAACAGGAATTTTTTCTATAACCACCAATGAATTTTTGACATGCACAGCAGGTCACTAGAGCACTACATTCATCGATAGTCGGCAACCCGTTTCGATCTTATTGCTTTAGAATCCTTCCCACACTAAGAACTGGATGAAAGTTTAGTGTTTCACGGTAACAGCTATTTACCAAACTATACTTGTATACTTGCTCAGAATATATGTGAGCATGCAATAAACTAAAATTTTAGCTGTTATAGAATATTCAGTAAATACTAAAGTCTTCAAACATTTATCTCTGATTTTTAATTAGCCTTCCCCATCCCAAAATATCTAAGCACTCAGAATGATAATGTTAAAAACCTAGTCCTATACAAGGGGTTCAAGTCTATCACATTCTTGTTCTATTTTGCTAAGCCTATCCACAAAAATGGGTTCTAACAAACTTCATTCCAAATCAAGAGGATATAGTATTCATAATCATGAGGTCATACCTTAGAGAGGATTACCCAGCAATCCTTCTGACGCAAACTCACTCACCTTTATAATTTGAAGATGTAGTAAGAATTCATGCTTGTCCTTGGCCTAGTTCTAGACTTAGGATGCGGACACTGATACACTCAATTATTCACTAATCAATTGTTTTGTCTTCAATAAATTACAGTTGCAACCAGTCACAAGCATTCAAGGGTTCTTTTCAAGCAACTGGATTGAAAAAAGACACCTGTATGAATAACAGGCAGTCAAGGACTCTCAAATTACATTACAAGTAGAAAGGGTGACCTCTGTTGGCAAAGTGACAAACTATGAGAAACTTAACCCCTTTAATGCTAGGAAAAAGGGACATGAGTCAATGAGCTATAATCCGAAACATTTTGAAACAAAGACAACCATTCAAGTAATATTTGGTAAAATTTTCAGTTTAATTTTTTTTAGGGAAAATCTACCTTGATTTTTTTAATTACAGTTATGCATATGTATATTTACCCTTGGGATTGAAAAACCTGTTTTTAGAACACGTCTCTTAAACAGTAAATTGCAAATGACTTGTTAATTTGGAGGGGAATTCCAGACATTCCAAAATGAGCCCTGTTTTGTAATAATTTGTAGCGAGTGTGTCGCGGAGTATAATCTTTTCTGGAGAAAAATAAAAACGTCCAGTTCACGAGATGAAAACTATGGAAGAGAAGCAAAAACCCAACTTGAAAACACTCATTAGGTGACCTTCCCAAGGTGATCGAAGTTTGGGAGTAACCATGCAAAACCCAGTTAGAATTATTTATGAACTGAACATATTTTGATGTAATTCTGGTGTATTATGCCAAGAAAGGTATATTTTGTAACTAATGAATGTATTTTGATGTTACTCGGGTGCAATTATATGTATACATTGTATACATAATGCATGAGTGTGTACAGTAACAAGAACTTTTGCTATATATATACACTGAGGAAACCTGATTTCATGCACGTATTTGAAGTTTATAAATGGTCCATATACATATTAATGAATTATCTACTATGTTTTTGGAGAACCCGGTATATTTTTAAATCCTACTTCAGTAGATCATATACTTTACGTCAGCGTGACTAATTCACCCAGGTGCATCTTAGCGAGATATTACAATAAACCTTCAGTTGTAAATACTGTGTCTGCTTCCTTTTTAGGTTCATCATAATATCATGGCTAAGACATTACTCAACAGCATTTCGTCACCTAAGCTATAGTTCAGCTTTGTTTTGCTGTCTTATTTAATTTGGAGTTAAAAAACTGGTAGCCTACTCTGTGCTAACGTTTTTCAGCAGGCCAGGCACTTGGTAGCAACTATAAAAATGCAGATTAAGGTGACATAACTCATCCTTATCTGGTGATACAAGGAGCGTTTGTAATAGACCCTCCTTCCTCTGCCACTAATCATAACCATTCAATATTTGCTGTATCCTCTTTCTATTGATACAATATAATGGCAATTCCCCTAATGATTAAATTTTTGAGATTTGACAAAGGGCAAGGTCACAGATTTTGTTTGTCTGAAATGCACTCTAGCTGGTTGCATAAGTGGAATTTTATTCCTAATTATCCATAGCACTCACCTAATCTACCACCTTTTAAAAACAATGTTTACTTATTTCCACCAACACTTGTTTCTCTCTTTAACTGCTTCAATTCTTAAACGTAGGAGATTTCAATATACACAAAACTAAAAGGCTGAGTGACCTATGGGTAATCGTTAAGTACTTTACTATTCTTCCTCTTGGACATGTGTGCTGGCTCAGTCCGTCTGAAAATAAGGCGACTGTTGTTCATTCGAACAGCCATTTTGTTACTTCAACAAGTACTCAAATATACTTGACTCACTTTGGAATTATCCTCCAATTCAAAGTTGCATCTACTCTTCTTCATTCCAATTTACTTTTCTCAAGACATGGACAGATTAGGGCATTTGGTAACCTATCCCACTGGCATTTTCATCACAAAAAATGCATGATTTTTCCTGAAAAGCTCAAATACTTTGACATTACAGCTTTGGGGGCAACATGTCCTGCCAGCATCACAATGGCAGTTGCTAGCCTTTCCAAGTTTCTGTAGGATACTTAGTCATCATTAGACTTGCATGATGGGCGACTTGTCTCTGAAATGAAGCACAGACATACCTTCACCAATTGATTCAAGTGATTATTGTTCAATAACATCTGTTACATAATTATTACTCACCGTAAATCTTAGAGCAATTAGCTCCGCTTTTCCCAGATTAAAAAAATTAATTTTATCAGTTTTCAAACTCCACTAAGTCAGCCAACAGAAGTTCACTTTTGTTTAAAAGCTCCTTGACCTAATAGGTCTACTTTGTAGTCAGGTATGGCTGTTAATGGGGCAGAACATCTTAGAAACTATTAGCCGTCAAGGAGAATAAAAGACCAATTCTACAAACTAATATATTCTTATAACCCTTACCAACAATATTGTTTAGAACACAGAATAGGTTAGTATGAACATGCTGCTATTTCCAAGTTTCACTTAACTTAAAAAATTCTTTTTACCAAGGCTTCACTTTTGCAATCAAAATTGCCTTTGTAATAATCGCTAAAAAATGCATGTGGGTGAGAGAAGCACAAGACAAGTTCTGAACGAACATGACTCTTAAAATGAAACAATCTATTGCCTACCGATAATGAGTAATGGCACTTTTAAATGGTTGACCTCCAAGAATAAAAAAAAAAAAGAAAGAGATGATGAAGCAACAATGAAGGCAATGAATAAGTCCTATAACCTAATATATCATTGTATTTTGGTGTTAAAATGAATGGTTCTTACACATCCACTGCTACACAACTTTTTTTCTGAAAAGGAAAAAAACTGCTAGTAGAAATAAAATGTAAGCACCAATGAGATCCAACAAACTTGTCACTGTAAATTTTATGGAATGTCAAATATAAGATAAGCTCACCCACTGTGCAACCATCTTTTGAAGCACATCATTAAAACTAAGTTTATTTGACCTTATTGCTATATCCTACATTAATATCTCAAACCACGTCGCTCTGCTTAGCCCTTTGGCCAGAAATTACGTTTCTTGATGCACAATCTAATGTCTTCTCACTTTAAGATTTCGAAGCCTGTTCTTGCTTAGTCTGAAGCAAAATGTAAGTGGAGCTGTTTACACTGAGACATTGCTTGCTAGAAATGTCAGTTATAAAAAGTAAGGTTCATGTTTTAGTATAATGACTGTATTCAACTTCGAAATGCTAATTCAGATCTAATAAGTATTATACAGTGTCAACTAAAATGGAAAATTATAGGCCTAGAGTAAAATTTAAGATGAAGAATTAAGTAAAGAGAAGTTACCCAATTATTTGCATACACCCAAAGAACTTTCCATTGTAATGGTATTCCTTTTCTTCTTCTGTGTCCATGTAACGACCAATCAAGAAAGCAATGACTAACCCAAGGGTTAAATGTAGAGTGACGAAATCCTGCTGGCAAACTAGCTATTTGATTCCTATATTTGTATTTTATATTGACAGTGCTATGTAATGAGTTCACTTCGTGCTGAAATATTTGCAATCATGTCCATGAAATACCTTGCGCTTCCTCTTAGTAATGGTGAAAAGTATGGTGTGATATAATAGGAAATCAAACCCCATGAAGTTTTTCCTGTTTAAGACTATGATGGAAGTTTTATCACAAAACATAGCCACCTGAATAGTTGCATCTGACCTAATTTTTTCAAGATTAAAACAAAATCATTTTCTGTACACAACTATGAACCACAAACTAGATTCAGTTGATGATTTAAGTCAGCATTTATCATCCGTAAACCAGAAAATCAAAAAGGTAGCAAAGATCAGATGCTTTTAATCATGGCACAAAGACTTTCAGAGTTAGAATACAAATAACAAAATGGCTAGAAGGCAATACCTCTCATGTCCCGATAAACAATGTACGCTTGAGATGGAGTTTACATACTGGCTGCAATTATGCTGTTACGCCGGACAAAATGTAAACCCAATTATATATAAACTGGTAACACATTGCAGAATGATGAAAGTAAAAGTTCTATCAGGCATTCCCTAATTCTATGACCTTATACTGTAAAATGACAAAACTCTCTGAGTTATGATAAAAAAATATTCTGAGATAATGATCAACATGGTGCTGGCATCAATGGCACGGAATAATTTGTGTAATGAATTCGTGATTGATTTAAAAGTGACCACTAGGCCAATCCGTATCACTCAGTGGAACCACAGTAGAGCCATTCAGGGTTGACATCGAATACCTTCTCCTGCTTTCAACATAGAAAAAGAGACTACCATTAAGGGGTGACATCAAATGGCAACTCTTAGTTCTGACATAAACAGATAGAAAGTGAGGAAAAAATGAAAGCTTCGAAAGCTCCACTACAATTACTGCGTCGTTCACTAAACGTTCTTGCCTCTATATGCTTTCACTCTGAAGTGAGCTCTCAAATTACAAGCCTATTAATGTACTATGTATACTTCATTACTTGAAAATATATTTATTTTAATATAAAGACTTCTCTTTTATCCAGTAAGCAACTCAAGACATCCCTGGGAAAACTAAAGAAACCTTTGCAAGATCTTGTATAATGAAACGGCCAAAATAAAACAATCAGACATTTCACAGCAACAGAGAAAGAAAAACTACAAATGTAGTGTTTACTTCACTTTTTATACCTGCTTCTTGACACTGAGAAAAACAGCATTATAAACAATCAGCAAATGAATTTTTGGTGGTTCAGGTACCTTTAGTTTTCCGCAAACCCAGCTTTTACTGTACAATAGAGATAGTTAGTTACAAAAAGGTGCATTATCATACAAAAATTTTCAAGACTTGTATAGTACGTCTCAACCAATACTGATGAAGTTTTGTTTTTTTAAATACACATTCTGCTGATACAGCCATGATGACAAACCCTTTCCCTTTGCGCCTCATTCAAGAGATGTCAACTTAGTGCCATCATTTACGTTAGATCGTCTGGATGACTCTATGCCTCATTGATGTGCTTGTCATTCAACAATGCACTTCAGTAAATAATTACCAGAACAAGCATAGCAGCCTTTGGTTTCCTGTTTATAAGAATGTTTGTAACTGAAATGAATAGGCCCTGTTTAACCAAAGGTTTGCAATGCATCCCTGACAACACAAGCAATGAGGCATACTCACTTTCGATTTTGCTAAAATGATGCCACTTATGATTGTCTTGACAGCACCGACCGAGAGAGACAGTGGATGATGAGCTAGTGATGGTTGCGCATTTAACAGTATAGTTATAATGGCAGCGCATATAACAGTAGTCATAACAACAACAATAATGTTAAGGTCCTTGCTCTGATGTATTATGTAATAAAGGCATAAGTATTCCATGTACATTGGCAAGAGCCAGTCAATATCGCTAGACACCCAACTTTAAAACTCAGTACTGTATATTCTTTGTATTACATAATGCTTCAAAACTAGACCTTGGATGAGCAACACGATTAATTTGCTGTATGTCACATGGAAGCAAAACATGTCACCACCTTCCTCCATCTTGGAACGTGTTAAATTCAACACAATATACATACACACACTATCTTTCTCAGTGACATCTGATTCTTAGGGGTCCTTTTGACATCAGTGGATTGTACACATTTATCTCGGTAACACCTAATTTTTTAAAAACAGATTGTGTCAGTAAACTGGACCAGTACTTCTGCATCTGATGCTTATCAACAAATATTGTCCTTTACATTAGTTACATGTACATGGTGACATTACTGTAATTTACATATGCTACACAATATACAATGTGGTTAATTCCCAAAAATTACTAGTAGTTTATATCAGGGATGACTAATATTCACTCAATTGCATAAAATTCCAAATGACAACAGGCTAATATAGATTGGGCAACAACAGTAGGAAAGATTTTTTATCCGTAAGCAAAATTTCTTCTAAGAAACAAAAGCCTGTTGCTCAAGCTGCTTCATCTTCGCCTCAGTGAGCACCTGGCACTGTACACTAGAACTATCACAGACAAAAGACACACATCCTATCAACAAACATGGCCTATTCATGTTACATTATCTTCAATATTTGGCTAGCTTAGCTTCACAGACTGCTAATGAAAGTAGTAATTAGAAACAAATGAATGTTTGGCTAACTATCTCAGGCTATTTAGGCTATGTACATTACTTTCCAAGTACAGAACAGTATCGTCAAAACGTGTCTTACTGGTGTACTTTCAGGAAAATATCTGGCCCAAATACTGTGATATTGTTTAAATTATCCTGAAGAAAACTGCCTGCCTTCAAGCCCTTTTTAAACGTCGCTTTGAATAAGTTCCAACAAACCAAGTCCCATAAAAAATTTGTAAAGAATCCATACACCAAATGATTGACCATCAAGTTATACAAATCATCTGAATACCAATTAGCAAAACTCAAAGTACAATAAAAGACTTTTCATGAGTTTTACCCTCTATCAAGACATCAAAATACAACCAGCCCAATCATTGAGTGTCCCCTACGTTTCACTATACACAGGTTAATTTGTATACATCTGAGTAAATATTTTCCTGAATGTGAAATTAACAAGAAAATGTAAATCACTAGTGTTTATTTACACGTGGATGTAGATTTATGTGACAATAAATATAATAACCAACCTATAAATAGGTACCTTGGGCAGTGCTCTACAAACTGAGCTACAAGTCTCTCAATGATTAACAGGACTCTAAACTCTTACCTACACATCTGTATAAACTAACTGGAAGTGCAATGGGCTGTATTAGGTACCCATACAATCGACTTCCTTATACAAATCAGCCAAAGCATGTGCTTGATTCTCTCTCAATCTTTAAATAACGATTAACGCACATGATTCAAACTGGCCAAAAGACTTGACCCACTACATTCATTTGTCTTATGATAAATCAGTATCACACAGCCAAAAAATTCAATGACGTTACGGTACCGCGATAAATACATGACAGCAGTTAACGCATCCTAATTTTAAGAAATGTATCTGATAAGTGGCCTCAGTAAATATACACTGTACTTTCTTCAAATGTACATAAGACTAAATATAAATATATCAGTATCACCAATGTTAATCCTTTTCCGCAGATGCAGACATTAAACGAAGTAAACCTCCAACCTTACACTGATTCCTATTAACCCTAAATACCAAAGGAAATTATGACAACTTTTGATCATTAAGATATGGACAAGTTTCAATTAATCCAGTACAAGGTCACTAAATTATCATATAGTATTATCAGTGCCTTACATTACATCTTCATAACAAGGCAATGAAACACGACAGTTTAAAAAATATCCTAACAATGAATGATAATATATATAAAATAACCTTTTTTTTCTCTCTCTCTGCAACCACTGATATCCACACTAATATCTGAAAACAGAAAACAGAAAAAACATTAGTCTTCGTTGGCAGAACTTTAAATTTACAATTACAAATATAACTTGATGTGAAAAATAAAACCTTTAAAACTTGCAAGCCACTGGAGTTTGGCAATGCATGAATTTAAATTCCTTATGAAAAAATACAATAACTTTTGACATAACTATTTTCTAAACATATTTAGTGCATCAAAGAGAACATGTTCATTAAACATGAAAAAAGCCCACAAAATTTTACACTTGTTTTAATTTTTTAATTTACATTCTATATTTGTGCTTCCTTTGTTTTCTTGTCCTATTGAACACTGTGCAGTACTGAATACAGAACTTAACTGTAATTTACTTAAAAGTTATCCAATGAACTAACAATTATACTCTTTCATGCACAAAACAGAAGAGTTACAAAAGAGTGTCCCTAATTGTGCCCTCTTGGGTTACTGCTATATTTCATGTCACCACTCCCTTAAAAATACTGGGTGTATACTTTTACTCAGATCACCAAAACAATTGTTTCTACACACAGAGCAAGAACGAAAAACTTTCCACATTACAGTACCTGTAATAATTTGGTTTGAAAGGACCAGCTTTATTCAAGCCCATGTACTTGGCTTGCTCATCAGTCAACTCTGTGAGGTGTGCATCGAAAGTGGGAAGGTGAAGACTGGCAACATACTCATCTGAAAAATAAAGTAAATGAGATTGCAATACTGTACAAGGTACAGAGTATCTGAAACTAACAATTTATTATTAATACAGTAACAAAAGCATCAGGGATGAAAAGCACTGCTCCAACAATACCTTTGAATAATTCTATGTCTTTAAACTTCCAAAAAGGACATTCAATATCTTTCAAAATAGTGTACATGAGTAAGATTTACATGAACTAACGGCACTTACCCATCTTTTTTGGTAACAGATACACATCAGACTTGTACCGCCCAGCTGGTGCATTGAACAATTCAATCAATGCTAGAGCCTGGAAGGATAAATGTTGTTCATTAGGAATGTAATTCCAAATGAGGACTGAGAATCAAAATATGGACACTTTCGCGTATGTATTACTTGCAAATTTTTGTGAGAGCTTCTAGACCACACACAAATACTTGTCTAATCTACCATATAAATATGTAAATGATAAATTCCTTTAAAACTGTAAGGTTAGCTTATTTCACCAACATCTGCATTTTAGGATGTTGATTCCAGCACATTATAAATTTGGCTTTTATACTACAGTCAACAGGAATGTGTGTTAAATACAACTAAAATATGTGATGTCGTTTAATTAACAATACCAATACATAATCAAAAATCATTTTGAAAAACACCACAGCCTCCTGTTCTTGATATTCTCAAAGAAAATTGTTTTAAACCATAATATCCCTACACTGATCTCCTTCTGATGACATTATCATTTTCCATCCGTCATCCTTTGCCTACAATCAAATACAAATAAAACTGCAACCTACTTCCCTTATATTAAATTTTACTTTACTATTTCCTTATAACTGTCAAAAATATTTGGTAATGTTACTCCTAACAGTGAGATATCAGAATATTGGTCTGTAATTTGAAAGCAGCTGCTCAAATCTGTCAGGAGAAAGAAATCCTGGAATGCATATACATAATTAAAAGAAGACAACAAAACCAAAGCTTAGTGACTAACAACCTATCTGTATTTTCTCACCTGAGTACATGATGTAATGGACACTACAAATGATGGCACAGATGAACAGGAAAGATTTACAAGACGTCCCTCAGCCAGCAGGATGATCCTCTTGCCATCGGGCCACAGAATGTGATCAACTTGAGAACGAACTTTCTCCCAGGTCAAGTCTGGGGTCCTTAAGGAATTCTGAGATTGAACAAAAATATGACCAGCTTTAGAATTTCATATTTCAAAGAAGAGTACATCAGTTCTTAAATACTTACTCATGATTATTCATGAACAAAAGACGGTGATATCATTAAAAAAAAAAGGTAGATATTTCATATCTGACTTAAAAATCAAATAAATATAGAGAGAACATATAATTAAAAAATGGTAGATATTTCATATCCAACTTTAAAATCAAATAAAGAATATAGAGAGAACATATAATTATTCTATCTTATAGTTGCTCATGAATATTCATGAACAAAGTACATTACTGTAATATCATTAATAAAAGGTAGATGTACAGTGTATACCAAATATATTGCTTTAAAATCAATTAAGAAATATAAAGGGGACATCATACTACACTGTACCGATGAGCAGAATTTCTAGTGTACATGAAACAAAACAATGGATTAAGATCAATGATTCTTTTCAACTCTAAAAAAAATTCTGGCCTATTTTACAACATTGTTAAAAAAACCAAGTTGTGGAACACAATCCACACCTGTAGTGCAAACAAAAATACATGCACACACCAAAAATGTGAAAAAACTATTGTAGATACTCACCACATCAATTTCTGTATTGGAATGACCCATGTTACAGACAATAGCCCCATTCTTCATTTTGTCCATGTGTTCTCGTGAGACGACATTCTTGTTTCCTGTGGCTGTCACGAGAATGTCTACTTGCCTTATGACTTCTGAAAGCTTCACAACACGGAAACCATCCATACTGTGGACAAAAATAAATAATTTTACAAACTGACAGAATTAACTAGTTACTCATTAGCTATCAAACGGACTTAGATACGTAAATTACATTTCTTTACTGACTTCATACTTCTAGTTGATGCAATAAGCTGTCTTTGAACAACATTTTCCTGGAATCAAATTAACTGTTGGCAATATATACGTTCCAAACAATGCTGTTAGCCCACCCTGGCAACAATGGTAAGACATATGTACAGTTAGCAAAGCATGATTACTTTAGGTTAACTACCAGTATTAACAATAATACTGAGTTATTTTCTTATTTTCCAGATAAACAGGAAACTGCAAAATATTAGTTCAAGCAATAATTATCAAGTACTGTGGCTTCAAGTATTGTAGCTTCACCAGACCAAAGAGTTCAAGAAGCAATATAAAATAAACTCACCATCCCTGAAGAGCACAAACAGGATCGATTTCAGTGACGTACACTGTGCATCCCAAGCCCTTGAGAGCCTGGCAACAGCCTTTTCCTACTTCACCGTAACCGCAAACTACTACCTGCTTGCCACCAAACATGACGTCAGTGGCACGTTTTAAGCTGCAAAAACAAATATGCATTTTTTAAACTGTAACAAACAGGCTTTGCAAGTTCAGAAGTTACTGTTCACCAGCAGGTACTGCATTTGCAAAACTCCAATAAAATTGTTACCACTAGCACAGAAAATTGACATACTTCATTAATGACAGAATATTTTAAGGAAGGCTACTTGCCTGTCAATGATTGATTCCCTGCACGAGTAAAGATTATCAAACATGGTCTTTGTCACTGAATCATTGACATTCATAGCAGGAACAGTCAGTTTTCCAGCCTTACTGAGTTGGTAAAGACGGTGGACACCTGTGACACTTTCTTCACAAATACCTGTTGAGAAGACATAAAATACCTCTCGTCATAAAGGGAATGGAAAATTCGGTCTTGCTCTTGACACCAATTGCAAAACTATCAGTGCAATTACACTGGAACACTGAATATGGAGTTAAAAGCTCCAAAAATCCCTAAATCCTATACATGTACATGATGTTAGGAACAACAATTACAGCCTGACCCATAAAAAACTGTATTCTCCGAGCAATTAAAGGGATAATAATAATAATAATAAAAATAATAAATATAACAATTATTAAGGGACTTTGTTACTTATTAGCAAGACTAGACACCCCAAAACTCTCTGTTAAGGGTCACTTATCACGAAGACCAGAAACCCCAAAACTGTCTGTGAAGCTGACCTTTGATCATCTTGAACATGGCAGGATACTTTTTCAACATGAGGTGGGTGGCATCCCCTCCGTCATCCAGAATCATGTTTGGCTGCCAGTTCTCAGTGTTGATGCATTTGTCGATACACCACCAGAAGTCTTCCTCGCTCTCCCCACGCCAGGCGAACACGGGGTGGCCTGAAATTAGGAGTTGTTGATAAATCAACTTTTCAAAGCAGGCAAATATCACAGTCAGCTACTGGACTTACGAGAAGTGAAACAGAATTTTACGACAATTTAAACATATGAACACCGTGAACAAATGAGTTGTTGATAAATCTACTTTTTAAAGCAAAAATATACCACAGTAGGCTACTAGACTGGTGGGAAATGAAACAGAATCTTTGAGGATGTTAACATATAAAAATGAAGGGGAAAAATGACAAAAATAACACGAGGTGGCCTGAAATTTGGAGTCACTGATGAATCTACTTTTCAAAAAAGCTTCTTCATCCCAACCGCGTTTTCTGTACAGCGTATATTCAACGACAACGAAAATAGATCTATCTTTCGGTGGTGTCGGTATAATGCTGTATGAGCCGCGGCCCATGAAACTTTAACCGCGGTCCGGTGGTGGCCTATCTTATATCATCTTATATCATTGCCAGAAGCACATTTATGGCTAATTTTAACTTTAAATAAAATAAAAACTACTGAGGCTGGAGGGCTGTAGTTTGGTATGTTTGATGATTGGAGGGTGGATGATCAACATACCAATTTGCAGCCCTCTAGCCTCAGTAGTTTTTAAGATCTGTGAGCGGACAGAAAAAGTACGGACAGAATAAAGAGCGGACGGACAGACAAAGCCGGCACAATAATTTTCTTTTACAGAAAACTAAAAATGATAAAACTAAAATAAATTCTATTTTCTATACAAAAATTTAGTGTACTACAACATGACAAAGAAACAATAGTAATTCATATATCTGAATTCCTAATAATAATAATAATAATAATAATAATAATAATAATAATAATAATAATAATAATCACAATTAATATCAGGCACTTACCAGCCTCGGCCAAAGCAGCCGCCACCTCATTCTGAGTCGAGAAAATGTTGCAAGCAGCCCACCGGATGCTTGCTCCAAGCTCGACCAAGGTCTCAATCAGCACCTAAAGAGGGATTATCTCTCGTCAGCTGTGATCGCACTGCATGCAAGAAGCTTTGCAGTAATATAAACTGCCTAAATGTTTCCTACAACTTCTTGAAATAAGACAGTTCCGTTTTAACAAACTGAATGACTGAATTTATGCTAACGGTACTGCATAGGAGCCTCTGGAAATATATTTTTTTGGAAGTGTCGACAGTAAACAGGACTTAAATAAAAAGTCTTAAATGCCAAGAATTGCTGTCTTAAACATACATAAACATTAAAAGTTAAGTTAAAGTCCCCTTGGGCCTCTGTAGGCTCATAGGGCTGGCGCTGATCTCCTGTTTCTGGTAGGCATAAATAAAAAAAGTCTCTTCAACTTCTGTAAATAATCAGTTATTTTTTTAATTTGTAGATTGTAAACAGGAAAAAATGTCTGTTAATTACAATAAACAATGAGTGGGAAACTTGTAGACTAAACAGGACTAAGAACAAAAAACAGCTTTAAATGCAAACAACTGATGTGCTTTGGACATACATAAACAGTCTCTCATCTTCCATAAACGATGACGGCTGAGTGTGTGTGTGTGTGTGTGTGTGTGTGTGTGTGTGTGTGTGTGTGTGTGTGTGTGTGTGTGTGTGTGTGTGTGTGAAGCCCTTTAAAAAAAAGCACAGGAATAACAGGAACCCTGAAATATCGTTACGAAGAAAAATGACTGAAACTGATTACCGTAATTCCACGGTAATTATCAGACTCGAGTTTCTGACCTTTGAAATTCTTGGTTATACACAAGAGTTCACCGGTCGAAAAATAAAGTTAATAATTAATAAGCGTATCACAGTCCAATTTACAACTCTTTTTTTTTTTTTAAATATAATACGAGTTACCTATGAAAAATTATACTAAATTTGTTGTGTGAGAATACTGGTATTTGAACTGTTGATAACAGGCTCAGGTGAAATGTCAAACACACAAGTAATGTAAATTTGTGTGTGTGTGGGTGTGTATACACGTGTATGTATGTATAACTGCAATACTTACAGCTGTCTGAGCATTGATGTGAGTGCAGACTACTATCTTGGCGCCCTTGAGAGGCTTATCATCCATAGCTCGCTTTCGCAAGGCCATGATGCCTGGCATTTCTGGAAAGAAGAAGAATTTAGTTAAAACTCCATTTCATCGGGATAAATTAAAATTTACATAAACGAGTCTTTATTAATCCACGGAGACATGTTTTCGCGTCAATCTGAACGCCAAAATATAGAAGATTTCGAGTTATAAGATAGTTTAATGTTCGCGTGAAACCGACCTGTTTTAAATCGTAGATCTGCCTACTGGCCCTACTTATCGTTTGTGTACATTATAAATTCTCCCATAAAGTTTTGAAACCATCTGCACAGTCAACCGCTTTTCTAAAATTATAAAGTATGATATTTTGAATATGAATGGTAAGAAATATAATGAATAATACAGTTAAGGATAATTAAGAGAGAATACAAAAAAAAAAAAAAACCGTTACACCACCGATATTTAAAAATCATCGTACGCCTCACTTTCTCTAAGAACGGTGCTGCAGAGGGGGAGGAGGAGAGAATACCTATATAAAATACCTGTAGAATGCTTCCGTGAAAATTACCTCCTCGAGGTCATACCTACACCATCAGGACATTATTTATAACGGTTAACGAAAGCAATGAAGTCTGATCTCACTTTGGCAGCGGATACAAACACACAAATCAAGTTAGACCTATATATGTATCGGGGTTGCTGAAATAACCAGTGGCAAACATGCCGTGCCTTAGGCGGAAAGATACCCAAGAAAATGCCCTCATCTGCCCTGGTGTAATTCTACCCACGCCTGGTCAATTGTATAAGTAGGTGCACCATAAGGATGAATGAAACACTGGGTATATGGATCCTGACCGGTTTTATCTCTAGTTTGATAAAGCATCTTCGTCCGCTGGTATATTTATCAGAGAGAGAGAGAGAGAGAGAGAGAGAGAGAGAGAGAGAGAGAGAGAGAGAGAGACTGGGAATTCTTTAATTCTTAGCCAAAGTAAGGCTTTCCTCTCTACATGGGTTGGCTTTGGCTTAAGAGAGAGAGAGAGAGAGAGAGAGAGAGAGAGAGTCCTAGACTACCCAATCCCTATAATATGATTCAGCCTGACTTCCCCTTCTCCTCCTTAATAACAGCAGGAGAGTGGAAGGATAACCGCCCCCCCCCGCCGGTAGTGGCAGAAGGAGATGGAGATATGGACACAAGGGACGCCTTCGACAGTACAAAATGAAAGTCAGGAAAAAAAGGCAATAAATGTGACACAGGGCATGACGTGGCATGTGGCAATATGTGCCAATCCTCATCGGAGCTGCCACAAACACTTAACACACACACAAACACAACCCAAGCGTAATAAAACACATCTAGATGACAAGTTTGATTAGGACCTTTTTTTTTTTTTTTTGGTTTTCCCAGGAATCTCGTCCTCTGCAGCAATATTAGACAACCAGCATCCTAAGTTCATTTATTCTCTCTCTCTCTCTCTCTCTCTCTCTCTCTCTCTCTCTGGCTTCGTCACAACTCTCTTCGTAGAAATTAATGGAGGACAAACAACAAAGTCGGTATTAAAAAACTCAGCGATTAATTGCGACGCCAGATAATTAGGTCACGAATTCCCTCTCTTTGATGTGTGGAGTTTTTTTTTTTTTTCGAATCAGGTCAAGTAATGTCGGAGTTTTGCGACCTATATGATTGAATTTGGGTCGAACTTTTTATTTTTTTTTTTTAATTTTCACGCGGTGCAGAATCTCTGATATCATTCGGAAATTTTTTTTTTATCTATATGATGAATTTGTCATGAAAAAGTTGTGGCAAATTGAGTTATAATAATTTTTGTCATGGTAAGATTGTGACAAATTAAGTTATAATAATTTTATCATAAAAAGATTGTGACAAACTGGGCTATAATAATTTTGTCATGAAATGATTGTGGCAGATCAGGTTATAATTTTGTCATGGAAAGATTGCGACAAATTAAATTATAATTTTGTCATGGAAAGATTGTGACAAGTCATGATAATTTTGCCATGAAAAGACTGTGACAAATTGGGTTATAATAATTTTGTCTTAAAAAGATTGTGACAAATTGGGTTCTTGAACGTCATCCGCAACGTTCTGATCTTTTTAATGATTTGTTATTCAAAGATTGTGGCAAACTGAGTTCGAAAAATGATGTTTTTGATCTTTATAACGAATTTGTCATGCAAAGATTGTGACAAAGTGGATTCGGAAAATGATGTGTTAAGTTTAATAATAATTTTGTCACCAGCAAAAATTACGACAAACTGGGTTACGAAAGTCGTGATCTTGATAATTTTGTCAAGAACAAAAATTGTGACAAATTAAGTTGTCAAATATCATTCGAGAAATGGTAATCTGATCTTTATAATAATAATAATTCGCCATGAACAGAAATTCCGACAAATTGGGTTCTCAAAGTTCTGATCTTTATAATAATGGTGTCATGATGGAAATAACTGTGACCTAATCAGAACACTGTTCAGAATAAGACCTGTAAAATCGTATAAGAGATGTCGTATGCCGATGAAAAAAAAAAAAAACTGTTTTTGTCATAATTAAAAAAATGCTCATTATTATGCAAATCGAAAAAGAACACGATAATATTTGTTCTAAAAATTTTTACATACACAAAACACTTCACCATAACACTTTCTAGGTGTAAAAATACGTGTTCTTGAAATTTTTACATACACAGAACACTTCACACTTCATCATGACACTTTTCTAAGTATAAAAATACGCGGTTCTAGAAATTCGAGCAAAATAGCAAACGAAATCCTAAGTCTTTTAGCAATGGCGTGACTAGCATACACTAGCGATTAGCTTGAAAGCCCATACGAAACACGCACCGACTTTTTGAGGACGTGCGCGCGTGCGTGCGCGTTCGTTTCTCTCTCTCTCTCTCTCTCTGGTGAATATGCATTTGAATTTGATAAATCAACCTCCCTAACCCAACCCCCCCTCTCTCTCTCTCTTTCTTTCTCTCACAAGTGAATATGCATCTGAATTGATAAAACACAATCCTCTCTCTCTCTCTCTCTCTCTCTCTCTCTCTCTCTCTCTCTCTCTCTCAATATGCATTGAATTAAATAAAACTCTCTCTCTCTCTACTCTCTCTCTCTCTCTCAAATGGACTAATAAGCCTTTGAGACATCCTAATCCTTGTAACTCAATATGCATTTGGATTTAATAAAACTCACTCACTCTCTCTCTCTCTCTCTCTCTCTCTCTCTCTCTCTCTCTCTCTCTCTGAAGCCACTCCCGCGTAGCAGCATCTCCTAGTTGGTATCATTTCATTACCGTATCATCCCTGAGAGGAAGAAGGACATATCAACCTGACATCCTACGCAAACAGATGAGAAGAGGTATCGTAGGACTCCAAGACAGGACTCCCGAGGCGAAGGATATGTTTTGGCCTTCCTGCAGGTCCTAATTAATAAATCCTGCACTGTTGCTGTGAGGAATCCGTTGCAGCGTGATTTATTAACCAATCAATCAATGGTTGGAGGGAGCTTCCAATTAGGCTATTAAGTGGCATGGGGAGGCGAGGTGGTCTTCGTTGCATTATGGGTAATGTCGGGGGGTCTTCGTTGAATTGCAAAATACCTTTCATCTTTCGTACGTTTCGGAGTTTTTACTGATTCCATGTTCATTTCTGTTTCACAATATTTAAAGCGGTGTTTATATAGCGGGATTCTGATTGAATGTCTTATTGGATGTGGGAATTCCAGGGTTCATGTGTTTGCATGGGTTAATTAATCTCTCTCTCTTTCTCTCTCTCTGAAGCCATCCCATCTAAAGGGGAAGTCCCTACTTTTGCCAAGAACGAAATCATTCTCTCTCTCTCCCTATAGTATATAGTATACACATTTTATTCATCCATTACACTGATTTTCATCATGTAAAATGTGTACAGTTATCTCGAAATTAATATATTTCCCCATGCAATAACTGCGTATGTATGTGTATGTATGTATGTATGTATTTATACCTTTCATCACTGACTAGAAATCACATAATTAACTTCTAAAACGAAGAATAACAAATTTCTTTCTACCAC
>NC_089746.1:65499011-65501511 GCF_040412425.1 Macrobrachium rosenbergii | reverse complement strand
TATAAAAGTAAGGCTTTTGGAAATCAGCACGTCTCATCACGATACTGGAATTAAGTGGGGATGACGATTGTCTTCGGAAAACAAGAAGACAATGAATTGTGAATGGAGACAACGCAATAGAATCTTCTCCATTGTCTAGTATATGTATCTCTGAATCATAACAATGGGTATTAATTACTAATGAATGAAATATAGGATTCTTTTCTGTAATTCATTCTCTCGCGTCGAGAAATGATTTCTCTCTTTCTCTCTCTCTTACTGTGCATTTGAATTTAATGAAATACTAAACTTTTTTCTCTTTCTCCCTTTCAAAAATAAATATGCACTTGGATTAATGTAAACTCACTCTCTCTCTCTCTCCTTCAAAAGTAAATATGCACTTGAATTTAATGAAATAAACCTCACTTTTCTCTCTCTCTCTATCTCTCTCTCTCACACACACTGCAATTTCTCTCTCTCTCTCTCTCTCTCTCTCTCTCTCTCTCTCTCTCTCTCTCTCTCTCTCTCTCTCTCTCTCAGAAGTCGATACGTATCTGAATTTAATAAAACACCATCCTCTCTATCTCCCTCCCAAAAGTGTACATGCATTTACAAACTTCTCTCTCTCTCTCTCTCTCTCTCTCTCTCTCTCTCTCTTTCCTGGACCGGCCAGATTGGGTTCCCGTGTCTTGACCAGTTTGACCATCGATTTGGTCAGATTGACGTCTAACCCGTGGGTATCACCAGGACTGGTTCTGGTAATGATTTTATTATGCGTCATGAGACGCTGCCTGCGTCAGAAATACACACTCACTCTCTCTCTCTCTCCACAGTAAAAAGGCAAATTTATAGGTCATTCTTTTTACGACGAGAAGTTAATTCATTTTCTGCTCTCTCTCTCTCTCTCTCACACACACACAGAGTGAATGAGCATTTGAACTTATTAAGATAGAAACCTCTCTCTCCCACAAACCGTTCTCTCTCTCTCTCTCTCTCTCTCTCTCTCTCTCTCTCTCTGTGTGTGTGTGTGTGTGAATAGCGAATGTGCATTTAACTTCAACAAAACACACATCCATTATAAAAAAACATTTATAAAAATAAAAAAATTCCCGAAGATTATTGAATCACAGACGCAAATATCAATAATTAAGAAAACATCTTCACTACGTGGAAAAAATAAACCAACAAACAATGAAGAGGTTTTGACACAGGAAAAACTGCACCTCAGCAAATTAACAGCGCGGTTGATTTTCCAAAGGCTTTCGACAAACAAACACTGCTGTTTTTTAAAGATGAACCTACCACAGTGGTTTGACTAGGTAACGGTTGTGTTTCTCTCTCTCGGCAACTAAGGAAATACATACAATCTGAAGTATATTGTTACACAATTCCAACAGATGTAATCTTATATATATATATATATATATATATATATATATATATATATATATATATATATATATATATAAAACTTTTCTTTTGAGTATTTTTTCTTTCCCTGAAGACAAGACCAATGGGAAGGGGTAAACGTCATACCTTTTTCCAGACCAGACCCGAAGGAAATTAAGGAAAAGTAAAGGGAAGAATAATAATAATAATAATAATAATAATAATAATAATAATAATAATAAAATACTGGAATTTCATGACCCTATTTCACCAATTCAGTAGGATAAACTCGTCGCCATTTTGATTGCAACAAATTATTATTATTATTATTATTATTATTATTATTAACCCCGCCTGCCTGCAAAGATGGGGGAGAAGGAGGAGGGGTGGGGGCCGTAGACCCACGCCCCCCCAAACTCGGCATATCGCTCTTAATCCGACCCCATTAGAAAGATCCGCTTGTGAAAGATGACAAATGCTACCTTTGTCTAAAAGATTCGGCGAATTACCGATTGGTGGAATTCTCGGCTGGAAAATGAAAATATTAGGTTTTGTGGGGTTAGGATATTGAAACCAAGAGTATTTAATATTATTATTATTATTATTATTATTATTATTATTATCTAGAAGATGAACCCTATTCATATGGAGCAAGCCCACCAAAGGGTCCACTGACTTGAAATTCAAGAAGCTTCCAAAGAATATTTTGGTGTTCATTAGCAAGGAGTAACAGAAGGTAACAGAGAATACAGAAAGAAGAGACCTTTTATAAGAAAAGAAAAAATATAATTAATATATTAAAATGTAAGTAAATTATTAAAATACAAGAAGTCTTTTAGAACAATATGACTGTAGTTATGCCAATGAGATTTGATGAATATTTTAACAAGAAATGGGCTGGATTTCTGATTATGTATAACAGGCTTATGGATACAAAACATTTGCCTTTTTGTTTTATGGTTCACTGTCGGGTCACTAGCTCAAGAATGCTCCATCAATTCGAAATCTGAACCAAGACAAGTGAACAACGTTCTGGAACTCAGTATTCGACAAAAAAAAAAAAAAAAAAAAAAAAAAATTGATTATTTATTCATCTATTCCTTCCCACCAGTGCTTTGGCTATAACTTGTAT
>NC_089746.1:65456511-65494011 GCF_040412425.1 Macrobrachium rosenbergii | reverse complement strand
AAATTATTGTTATGGTTTTTGAAACTGAAAGTTATTAGCTAATAAAACCGTAACTATTTGCATTCGATGTGGTAGGATTATAGTATTTAGATGTTCGTATTCATTGTAATAAGATTATAGCTGGTTTGTTTTCATTGTAAAGCTATTTGTATTCACTGCAATACTAGTATAGCTGTTTATATACACTGTAATAAGACTATAGCTGTTTATATACACTGTATTAAGACCAAAGCTATGTGTATTCATTGTATTAAGACCAAAGCTATTTGTATTCACTGCAATGAGATTAAAGCTATCTGTATTCACTGTAATAAAACTACAGCTATTTGTAATCACTCATGAACTAAATATATATTATACATTTCCATATATTTCGATACTGTACGGGAAAGCTTATATGTATGAGAGAGAGAGAGAGAGAGAGAGAGAGAGAGAGAGAGAGAGAGAGAGAGAGAGAGAGAGAGAGAGAGAGAGAGAGAGAGAGAGAAATAACCTACACAGCCTTGGGTGTAGCTGACCATTCCGGTAAAATGGTCTTCGATCACGCTAATTGAGAGAAATCTCTTGAATTGCAGCCATTAGGCAGATAATTCTGCTGCGAGAGATTGAAATTCAGGCAGTTGTCAAATGATGGTGTTCATACGTATTTGTTGCTCTCTCTCTCTCTCTCTCTCTCTCTCTCTCTCTCTCTCTCTCTCTCTCTCTCTCTCTCAGGTGCACTGATATCCTAAGACCAACAACAATTTCAATAACTCCTTGAGCACCGCTGGCGCCATCTCCCGGGAGATCATGGAAGCTTTCCATTGGCTGCAGAATCTCATCATCACTTTTCTTTGACAATCGCTTGATCTGGTGGTCCTCCTCCTCCTCCTCCTCCTCCTCCTCCTCCTCCTCCTCCTCCTCCTCCTCCTCCTCAAAGGCCAGCCAGATAATATTGTTGCATTTTGGGGAATCCTAATTTCATTCTATTACTGTAGGAATGGACATAATACCCATTACTATTGCTCCAACGGTTGAATTAGCCTAGACTGATGGTAAGTGTAGTCTGACTCCTATACTTGAAAAAGTTGAACTCATTCAATAAGAAGTGTGTGTGAAAGTCGAAAATCTAACCCAATCAATGGAAGTGTGTGAGTCTTATTCCATACCAAAACCGTGTGAAAGTTTAACCCAATCAATAACAAGAAGGTGCGAAAGTCTTAAGTCTAACCCGATCAACACCAAGTATAATGGGAAAGTCTCACCCAATCGATACTAAAACCGTGAGGAAATGTTACCCAATCAGCCTCAAGTGCTTTGTAAAGTCTTACTTAATCAATAATAAGAATGTGTGAAAGTCTTAAGTCTAACCCAATCAACACCAACTGCTTGAAAAGTCTTACCCAATCAATAAGAATCTGTGAAAGTCTTCACCAACTGCTTGAAAAAATCTTACCCAATCAATACCAAGAATGTGTGAAAGTCTTAATTCTAACCCAATCAATAACAAGAATGTGTAAAAGTGTTCAGTCTAACCCAATTAACACCAACTGCTTGAAAAAGTCTTACCCAGTCAATAACAAGAATGTGTGAAAGTCTTAAGTCTAACCCAGTCAACACCAACTGCTTGAAAAAGTCTTACCCAATCAATAACAAGAATGTGTGAAAGTCCTCAGTCTACCCCAATCAACACCAAGTACATGAGAAAGTCTAACCCAATCAATAACAAGAATGCGTGAAAGTCTCAAGTCTAACCCAATCAATAACAAGAATGTGTGAAAGTCCTAAGCCTAACCCAATCAACACCACCTGCTTGAAAAAGTCTTACCCAATCAATAACAAGACCACACACAAATCTTAAGCCTTTCCCGACCGCCACCAAAAACAACATCTAGAACTCGATCTCTCTCTCTTACCTTGCTCGGCAATCTCGATCTCCCGGCGCCCGAAGGCGGCCTGGGAGATGTTCTTGACGCAGAAGTCTCCGCCGCCCTTAGAGTTCTTCTGGCTCTTCTCGCGGGGGGACACCTCATCTTCCTCGCTGCTCGATCCCGTGTAGGATGCTGCAAAAGGGGGGACAGAAGGATGCGACGGTCAGTATGTTGTCTACAACGAGGGGCGAGGTCTGAGCTAGACCCTTTTTGTTCTGGGGACATTCACGGAATGAATGTTTTTTATAATAATAATAATAATAATAATAATAATAATAATAATAATAATAATAATAATAATAATAATCATTGTGGTTTACAAATATTCTTACTTATTATATGACTGTTTAATATTCATACATGGAATAATTGAAATATACAAATCAATAATAATAATAATAATAATAATAATAATAATAATAATAATAATAATAATAATAATGGATTCATTGTGGTCTCAATATTCTTACTTGTCAAATGAATCTCTAATATTCATACATGGAAAAATGGAAACATATAATTAAATATGATAAATTATGACAATAGTATTCTTAATTATTACAATGAACATTCGTACTCAGTGCGTAAAATGGATAATTTGCATAAAAAGGGATAATTTGAAAACAGTACATAAAATCATCTCAATCATTCCGAAAATATTCAAGCTTCATTGGTGAAAATTATATAATAACTAAACCCATGGCCTCATATACGCTTCCGAAAGATTATATAATTCTCAAAGATAATTTGTCAAAACCACTCCCACTGCATAAAGGGCTTAAGATTATCTGCAATTATTCTGGAAATATTCAAACTTCATATGACAAAATTATATGATAATTTTAAATATGGCCTTAAACAAGCTGAATTATTCAATAGCATTTGCACCTTCACAGCTGAAAATTATATGATAATTGTAAGTATGGCCTTAAACACGCTGAATTATTCAATAGCATTTGCACCTTCACAGCTGAAAATTATATGATAATTTTAAGTATGGCCTTAAACAAGCTGAATTATTCAATAGCATTTGCACCTTCACAGCTGAAAATTATATGATAATTTTAAATATGGCCTTAAACAAGCTGAATTATTCAAAAGCATCTGCACTTGCAAGAGTTAATTGCTTAAAAAAATAATTTCAAGTAATTTACATTTCAACTGAATAACAGCGCCAGGTAAACATACACACACACACATATCCATCACTTCAAGTAATAAATAAACATAAATATTCATCATTTTATCTAATAAACAAACAAATATTCATTAACTCAACAAACAAACATGCTTAACATATTCATCACTTTTACAAACAAACATACTTCCCATATTCGTCGATTTCACATACGAAAGTACATAAAACATATTCACCACTTCTGGTAATAAACATACACAAACATAATTTATCACAATAAACACACACAAACAAAATTTATCACAAACACATTTATCACAATAATTTATCACTTTGATAAACGAACAAATATACTCAAAATCACACACACAAAAACGTGTTAAAATACGCACATACGCAATTTCAGTCGATACATAATTCCTTCCCCTCTACAAGCTTACGTGACTTTATCATAATTATATTATAACCTTGTGACGCAACCTACGCGCGCGCATACGCGCGAACCTTCCAGCTGCCCAAAATGTGGCACCGCCCCTATTGTGAGATGGCAGGAGGAGGAGGAGGAGGAGGAGGAGGAGGAGGAGGAGGACGAGGAGGAGGAGGAAGAGGAAGAATAGAAGGAATAGCATGAGGAGGAGGAGGAGGAGGAGGAATAGGAGGAATAAGATGTGGGGGAGGAGGAGGTGGAGGAGGAAGAATAGGAGGAGGAGGGATAGGAGGAACAGGATGTGGAGGAGGTGGAGGAGGAAGAATAGGAGGAGGAACAGGATATGGGGAGAGGAGGAGGAGGAGGAGGAGGAGGAGGAGGAGGAGGAGGAGGAGGAGGAGGAGGAGGAGGAGGAGGAGGAGGAGGAGGAGGAGGTAACCTCCAGTTCTTAATCCCTCTCCCACTTCTCTCATTTCGGTAATGAAGAGGGACATGACATTACCTCAGGAAATTATGACAACAGGCATAAATGATGAACTACAGGAAGGACAATACGCGATAACTATTTAACCGAAAACTTTAAAATAATAATTAAGGATAAATCGATAACTAATACGCATAAAGTTTAGAAGTCGATAAAAGCAGCTAATTTCTCAGACCATCGTAAGGGTTTTAACACCAAGATGAATATGCGATAAATGAAGACGAAATTCAAGATATGAATATAAAGCATGTTTATATATATATATATATATATATATATATATATATATATATATATATATATATATATATATATATATATATATATTGATTTTCTATCGGCACAAAGGAGTTTTATTCACCGGAGAATGAATGAGTCCATGAGTTTTCAAGCTCGCTTAATAATAATAATAATAATAATAATAATAATAATAATAATAATAATAATAATAATAATCACATTATTAGTATTATTATTATCATTATTATTATTATTATTATTATTATTATTATTATTATTATTATTATTATTATCACTGTCACATTTCACGCATTCAAAAACATTAAAAAAATCTGCTTGACAGGATGGAGACAAAACATTTTTATTTGAAAGATTAATTACGATTCTAAAAACGCCAACAGTTCCTAGTGATTTGAGGGAACGATACGCTGTGTCACCAGGCAGACAATATGTGGTCGAAATTGAGTTGTGCGGCGCCACAGGACGCATATTTGAATGAGTCACCAATGTAGAGTTGGGATATTGGAACGGATTTTTAGAGAGCTTTGTATGTGTGTGTGTGTGTGTATGTAAGTGATTATATATATATATATATATATATATATATATATATATATATATATATATATATATATATATATATATATATATATATATATATATATATATATATATATATACCACACATCTATAGAAAAAAATGACATTCAATAAAATATTAATAGAAATATATACGAACCTATGTTACTCATTACTCATACACGACAATTTTCACACGAATTTTTCCCAACTACGACAAAAAAATGTACAATTATTAATAAATAAAAGAAAATATCAAAAGTGTCACAATAAAGAGAAATGTGTCAAGAAATAATCAGCATTACAATGCAATACACACACAAGTGTGTGACTAAACAAAGGTAAGGGTGTAGGTGCGTGTGTGTATGTACTGTATACTCGGCGTAAGGTTGGATGTGTGTGTGTGCGTATAAATGTATATTAGTTTATTGATTTTTATATAAATACGCATATATAAATATGTATATTATATATTAAGAATAATAATAGGACCGCACTTAAACGGATGGTATCTAAAATAGATTTTATTCACAAATCTTAACATCTTTCAAGGACTTACTGCCCCCATCGTCCGGTAGATGCCATCCTGTTTTAAATATCAGTCCTGTTATTCTTTATATATATATATATATATATATATATATATATATATATATATATATATATATATATATATATATATATATATATATATATATATATGTTTGTGTGTGTGTGTGTGTGTATGTATGTATGTATATATATACACTGCAAATTTTCCCTGTCCAACTTAAAGAAATTTGGAAACCCCAAGTCTTGCTCTCTTTACGCGTGTGTATACACGTATGTGCATGTGTATATACATACCTACCTACACACACGTGCAAACACCGTCAAAGAACGTGATAAGTACCGTGAGCCGTCATCAAACGCACCGTCGTGTACCTTCTGCTTTAAGTACCCTAACACAACAGATTCTAAAGAGCGTGTACCCTGGATAGACGGAATTCCCAATTCCGTTTGATGTCTCAAAGCAAACACTGCGGGAATCTAGGCCACTGCTATCCATATACCCAAGTATCAAAAGTGATGTCAGGTTTTTCAAGCGGACGTAGAAAGCATAAAATATAATTACCAATTGCCATATTGTTTGGTGAACGGGGAATTCGCGTTGTATCGAATTGTGGAGAGAGAGACTGTCTTTGCAAGGGTGAGAACTATTAAAAGGCTTCCCACTTATAAATGCTAAGGCTTTCCACAAGTAAGTGCTAAGGCTTTTCACTTAAAAATGCTAAGGCTTCCCACTAATGAGTGCCAAGGCTTTCCATTCATAAATGTTAAGGCTTTCCATTTATAAATGCCAAGGCTTTCCACTTATAAAAGCTAAGGCTTTCCCTTCATAAATGCTAGGGCCTTCCAATTATAAATGCTAAGGCTTTCCCTTAATAAATTCTAAGGCTTTCTTTTCGTAAATGCTAAGGCTTTCCATTAAAAAATGCTAAGTATTTCCACTTATAAATGGTAAGGCTTTCCCTTCATAAATTCTAAGCCTTTCCCTTCATAAATGCTAAGGCTTTCCATTTAGAAATTTTATGGCTTTTCATTCACAAAATACTAAGGCTTTCCATTTATAAATTCTAAGGCTTTCCATTCACAATTACTAAGGCTTTCCACTTATAAATTCTAAGGCTTTCTATTCATAAATACCAAAGCTCCATATTTTAAATACTAAGGCTTTCCATTTGCGGATACTAAGGCTTTTCCAGCGCCTCGATCTCTGGAAAGTGGTCTGTCTGGAATCCAAGATTTGGCAATAACAGGAGTTACGGAAGATCCATTACGAGAACTGGATTTTCCACTATTAATTATAATACTATAAATTAGACAACTTGATTTTGTATGTATATTATAACAAGCATAAAGAAATTTGACTTCAATAGTTTTTATTTTGATTCAATGACCTTCAATTCAAGACCTCTACATTACACTAGAGTGAGTGAATTAATTTTAGATATAAAAATAACAAAAAATATGACTTCCATATTTTTATTTCATGATTAGAAAACAGGTCATTCAATGGCCTTTATTTCATGACACTAAGTTTTCAAAGGTCTTTGGTTTGCCAGTGCCACCGGCCTCTCCTTTACAAAAGAAGATCGAAGTGAGTTATTATAAGTGTGTACTCTGTCCAGGGAACATTCTCTTAAAACTCAAGCGAACTGCACGAACCAAATCTTGGGTGGGATGGAATAAAACCAGGTGCTTTGAGTAAAAGTGTGGATAGGGTTGAAGAAATTAAGAATAGCAGTGGATGAATAAAGGAGGAACGGATTAAAGGAAGAAAAAAGATAGAAAAGAAAGACAATGAAAGGTATAAAAGAAAAGTAGAAAGAGGTAGAATAAAGCCAGTCGCTTTGAGTAAAAGTGTGGATAGGGTAAAGAAAATACGAACAGCAGTGATGAATAAAAGAGGAATACACTGAAGAAAACAGAAAAAAATATAATGAAAGAGATAAAAGTGAGGTGGGAGAGGCATAAGAGGTGGGCAGCACCACCTGCTAATTTTTGAATAATGAAAGATATGTTTTAGTTCTTAACCCCCACTGAGGAAAAATATAAGACTGAGACAGAACTGAGACAAAATCTACCTGTCATATTTGTGCCCACTGAAACAATTCTAGAGTGCGAATAACGATTTAAGTAATACGACAATTGACTGTATACAGTTTTGACGTGTGGAACACCAGTTTCAAATTTCTATACACAATACAAACTAAGTAGAATAACAATTGCCTGCATACAGTTCTGACGTGTGGAACACCAGTTTCAGATTTCTATACACAATACAAACTAAGTAGAATAACAATTGCCTGCATACAGTTCTGACGTGTGGAACACCAGTTTCAGATTTCTATACACAATACAAACTAAGTAGAATAACAATTGCCTGCATACAGTACTGACGTGTGGAACACCAGTTTCAAATTTCTACAGACATTACACACACACACGAATCACCATCAGTGACCTACCTCACTGGCGGTGGTTGGAGAAATAAATAAGAATTTCTTTACTTACCGCCTAGAAGTCTAATAGATAGGATTAGTTAGATAGGAGACGTGTGTGATTTACTTACAATAACCTATAGCAGAAGGGGAGAAAAAGAAGAAATAGCATAGTTAAATAAAAGCCACTGGAAAAGTAATGAAGACAAGAAGTACAAGCTACGGAAGATGTTAGCTAGGCAGCATTCAGATTTGAGGATGAATAATGAAGATATGTAATTGAATCAGATTTGAGGATGAATAATGAAGACATTTAATTAGATGCCATTTAAAAAAACTGAAACAGAATAAAATTATTGAGGAAGTCGGATTGGAGAATGGATGAAACTGAGACAGACAATTAATTATAAAATCTAATAAAAGCAGAATCAATCAACCTCGGCTGCTAAATATTATACAAGACTGAGTTCAAGCAAGCAAGCAAGCCCGCGGATTTTAGCCTGAAAGCAAGAACACCAAGGCAGACTGACGATGCGTGTCGTGATTCCATAAAAAAAAAAGCGTTTTTCTCTCTCTATACCTACACGTACCTGTACAATGTCAATGCTATAATTAAATGAATTTCAATCAATCATTTCCCGTGGCACCCACGGGATGCATAGGGCCTCGATGAACTCACGCCACCACATTCTGTCCTGGGCTAACTCCTCCAATCTCCCCAAAACTCATCTAATGCTTCCCAACCTCATTCTCCTCAACCACGTCTCCTTTGGCCCACCTCTACCTCGTTCCACCCTACTGTACCTCGTTCCCCGTCTTCTATAGGCTACACATGGCCTCGCCACTTCCAGCGTGAGAACCTAACATACTCATCGACCGGTTGCACGCCCGTTACTTCTCTAATTCTGCTATTTGTTTACAGAGGTCAAACATGTTTCACTTAATATACACAAATATTTTGGGGAAAAATGTGGTGTACATAGTGCCCAGGAAAACGCGTGGGCTCAAGTTTCTATGAAGCATCTCATTATACGCAGAAGATTGTCACCCACAAGGACAGGCAAGTGTCATAAGCAGTACAAAGGAAGGAAGGAGAGAGAGAGAGAGAGAGAGAGACAGAGAGAGAGAGAGAGAGAGAGAGAGAGAGAGAGAGCGAGAGAGAGAGATTATATTAATCCATCAAACAAGAAGTTTGACATACACCGGTACGTACAATTAGGACTATGTGCTGAGAGAGAGAGAGAGAGAGAGAGAGAGAGAGAGAGAGAGAGAGAGAGAGAGAGAGAGAGAGAGTCTGAAAAATGATAATCAACCAAGCTTGAAAATGTTCCGGTACATCAAAATTAGGCCTATATACTTCAAAATCAGAAATTTGAAGCATATAGGCCTAACTGTAAATACTTGACAAGGCAAAAGAATACACTCTGAACGAAAACCAGACCCAAAGAGTACAAGAATAGTTTCTTACACTAAAAAAAAAGATAAAACAACTGGATGTAAACTCAGAATCATTAAAAAAGAGAGAGAGAGAGATTAACAACGTAACAGAAACAGCTGGAAATCTTGACACATTTAAAAAAACGGCCCTGGAAACTGGAATCCAGCCCCTTCCTCTCCCCTCCCCCCAACAACCTTTCCCCTTCTTTCAAGAGCACTCCAGGCCTGGAAGGCAACACTAGCATCATATGCGTAATTAGATAACCATAATATATTCCTGGAAAGAATCATTACAAGATATACTCTTTCCAGCCCACTTCTTAACTCTCGTCCGCCATCAAAATTAAATTGGGAAGGGAAACTTAAGAGTCTTCTTCTTCTTCTTGAGAGGATCTTTCTTGATCTTAGAGCACCGTCTGTACCCTTTATTATATACGTTAAGTATGATGTGATCTTAGAGCACCGTGTGTACCATTTCTTACGCACGTCAAGTACGGTACGATCTTAGAGCACCGTCTCTACCCTTCCTTACGTACGTAAAGTATGGTACGGTCTTAGAGCACCGTCTGTACCCTTTCTTAGATACGTTAAGTATGGTACGATCATACAGCACCGTCTGTACTCTTTCTAGATACTCAGAAAGTATGGTAAGATCTTAAAATACCGTCTGTACCCTTTCTTACGTACGTCAAGTACGGTACGTTCTTACAGCACTGCCTGTACCCTCTCTTACGTACGTCAAGTACGGTACGATCATACAACACCGTCTGTACCCTTTCTTAGATACTCAGAAAGTATGGTATAGCGTTACACACAGAAAACAGGAAGAGAGAGAGAGTGACAGAGAGACAATGGATTTATAGACGTACTACATAAACAAACGGATACACTGGGAAAGGATATACAAACAGATACATAAGGAAACAATACGCACAAACAGGTACACTGGAAGAGAACACAAACACACACACACACACACACGAAGTAACAAAATAAACAAAACACTAAAGGTCTAAGGCTTTGTTTATGAGGCCCTTCCTAAACACTGCTTTACAACGAGAGTGTTCAACACGGAGGGGAATAATATAGGCCATGCAATGTATGTGTCGTCGCGCAAACACCGAATGCTTGCAACTTTCGACACGTTCACGACCAAACCGTTTGTCCTGTTTGTGACTGAGAGAGAGAGAGAGAGAGAGAGAGAGATTCACACAGAAAGGTCGTTCAATCTGTATCAAGTTCCAAAGGCCTATGTCCCATTTGTGTGTGTGTGTGTGTGTGTGTGTGTGTGTGTGAGAGAGAGAGAGAGAGAGAGAGAGAGAGAGAGAGAGAGAGAGAGAGAGAGAGAGAGAGAGGGCTAAACTCCCTCTTCTCTATTCTTTCAGAAGTGTCGTTCAATCTATATCATGTTCTTAAGTTCCAAAAGCAGATGTCCCGAGAGAGAGAGAGAGAGAGAGAGAGAGAGAGAGAGAGAGAGAGAGAGAGATTCACACTCCCTCGTCTATGTTCCTTCAGAATTTTCGTTCATTTTATATCAAGTTCTTAATTTCAAAAAGCATATGTCCCGAGAGAGAGAGAGAGAGAGAGAGAGAGAGAGAGAGAGAGAGAGAGAGAGAGAGAGAGAGAGAGAGAGAGATATACCGACTTCTGAATAACCCCCACAACCTATTGAGCACTGCATATAAACAACGTGATAGGGACAACACCCCAGGAATTAGGTCGAGACAGACAGACAGACAAACACGAACAGACAGTTCCCTTTCCGTATGTTCCCGTCCATTTCGTAAACAGAATAATATATAAGGAGTCGGGATAGAGGAGGGGAGAGGGGGGAGGGGGAGGGGGAGGGGCGGTGTCGTCGTTCCCTTTAAACATTTCAACAGAGATCTGTCGACGCGAGCAATTATTACGCAGAGACATGTCCCGGCAAACAAAACATTTCTTCCCTCTATCAATAAATCCAGTGATTTCTCAACCGTGACACGAATTGGGCCGTGACCTGTTATGCCTGGTTAAGTCTGGTAAATCGTGTTGTTTATTATTATTATTATTATTATTATTATTATTATTATTATTATTATTATTATTATTCAGGAGATGAACCCTATTCAAATCGAACAAGCTTTCAAAGAATATTATGGTGTTCGTTAGAAAGAAGTTACAAAAGGTAATAGGAAATACGGAAATTATTATTATTATTATTATTATTATTATTATTATTATTATTATTATTATTCAGAAGAAGAAACTTATTCATATGGAATAAGCCCACCACAGGGGCCATAGACTTGAAATTCAAGATTCCAAAGAATATTATTAATTTGAAATAAATTACAAAAGATAATATGAAATACAGCAAAAAAGGACCAGTTATTATAAAAGTAAAAGAAAAAATAAATTAACAAATTAATAAATAAATGAGTGAGTAAATTCTTAAAATACAAGGAGAATTGTGATAAGATAATAAATGAATAAATAAATAAATGAATAAATAAATAAATAAACAAACAAATGAACGCAATCTCAGCTCAAAAGATTCAGGAAGAGGGATAAACACAACGCACAGAATAAATACAGAATACATAAAATGCAGTTGGTTTTAAGAGGTTCAGCAAATATTGAAACTCTGCATGATTGTTCTCCATAATGTCAATATGGTGCTTTTTTTTTGTTTGACACGAAAAAGAAAAATAATAATAATTCCCGTTCGCCAATGATATTCTATTCAGAATACGGTCGTCAACAGGAAGGGTACAGATGGTTCTTTTTCTCCGCCTCCTCTCTCTCTCTCTCTCTCTCTCTCTCTCTCTCTCTCTCTCTGTGTGTGCCTGTGTGCGCGCGCTTGAAATTTCATCGAAACACAAATCCCACTTCCAAAAACATTAAATTAACCTCAAGATTCTGTTCGTGAATCTCTCTCTCTCTCTCTCTCTCTCTCTCTCTCTCTCTCTCTCTCTCTCTCTCTCTCTCTCTCTCGCATTGCAGATCCCGTAACAACAGTCCAAGGACAATGCATCGTTATGATTTTTTTTTCTTCAAAAATGGAGAATACAATTCCAGAATTTCCTGGATTCCAGAATTCCAGTTACAGACCGTTTTCTAGGTCATCACAGATCTTTCCCCCCCTCACACAGATAGTGCTTGATCATGCACTTCCATCTCTCCAGAGCTATTGCAAGCTCTTGCAATCTAAGAAGGAAATCTGTCTCTCTTCCCCCGCCACCCCAGATAAATTGCTTTCTGTCAAGTGAAAGGGAGAAAGTTCGATGCTTTCTGAGCTAAGATGATTCCTTACACACGTCCTGAAGCAAGTGAAAGTTACACGGGATCATTTCAATCCTCAAATTGAAATTGATTCAAGAATTTATCAGTTTAACAAAGGAGGTATTTAAAAGGTATTCCGTTACATGGTACTTTTAAAAATAAGGTCTTCAGTCCTGGAGTTGAAGGTAATTCAATAATTTATCAATTTCATTTAGCATAAGGAGGCATTTACAAGATATGCTGCAAAAAGGTATCTTAAAAAAATAAGGTCTTCAGTCTCGGGATTGAAGATAATTCACGAATCTATCAATTCTGTTCAACGAAATGAGGTATTTAAAAGGTATTCTGCAAAACGGCACCTAAAAAAATTGGTCTAACAACTTGGCCCACCCCCAAAAAAATCCACAAAACATCTTCTGAATTCAGTTTGCTACGACCTACCTCCCACTAGATGGCAGTCCAGTCGCAGTAAATGGTAAATATAGCACGAGTTTCTATTAAACAGCTGTTCCCCCATAGGAGGGGGTAGTGCCATCCGTGCACCCCGTGCGGTGCACTGTAAGCATTACTTAAGGTTCTTTGCAGCGTGCCTTCGGCCCCTAGCAGCAACACATTTCTTTCCTTTTACTACACCTCCTTTCATATTCTCTTTCTTCCATCTTACTTTCCACCCTCTCCTAACACATGATTCATAGTGCAACTGCTTTGAGGTTTCCCTCCTGTTACACCTTTCAAACCTTTTACTGTCAATTTCCGTTTCAGCGCTGAATGATTTCATAGGTCCCAGTGCTTGGCTTTTGGCCTAAATTCTATATTCAATTCAAAACAGCTGTTCTCTTGTTTATCCCAGATCTGATTTACCTCAGTCTGACAACTGGCACAGACTGAAGCAATCTGAGAATCAAGAGAGAACACACGACCCTGCTAAATGGCGCAGCAGTGTGTAAATATTATGATGTTTTATTTCGTTTAATAGTACACATACACACGCGTTCTCTCTCCCACTCTGTCTGTGGGCGACTCTTGAGTTTACATTAAAAAACTAAATATTTAAGGTCTTCTAAATTGTAAGCCCTTCTTATATTTAGGAAGAAACGTCACTTCTAAACTTCTTCAAGGCTGTTAGACTCCAATAAGAGGAATAATACGTCTATTACTGCATGCATTTAGGAGTACACACGTCCCCTGTACGCGGATCTGAGTTTAGCTTACGAAACCAAAAATGCTTTAAAAAGTTCCAAATTATAACCCCTTCTTATATTTAGGAAGAAACGTCACTTCTACACTTCTTCAAGGCTCTAAGACTCCAATAAAAGTAATAATACGTCTATTATTCGGTACAGAAGCTGATAAAAACACTTATTTTTGACAGATGTCAACAAATAACATCATCCATTGGACGTGTGATTTCTCCTCCACAGTATCTAGGGCTTGATCAAGGTGACCTCAGGATATTGTCAATAGCTTGCTTGAGCTGTCACAGTTTCAGGTTTATGTCTCTCTCTCTCTCTCTCTTGCTTAGTCAGTTTGTGCCGTATGTTTTTCAAAGTCAGTATACATATTTCAGTAATAATAATAATAATAATAATAATAATAATAATAATAATAATAATAATAATAATAATAATAATAATAATAATAATGAATTTTGAAGTGGAGGAACAAGGCCACAGTTATGTATTCTTAAATACCTTTGTACCCAAACATAACTGTGGAATTGTATCTCCAATAATAATAATAATAATAATAATAATAATAATAATAATAATAATAATAATAATAATAGTAATAATAATAATAATAATAATAATAATAATAATAATAATAATAATAATGGAGAAACAAATCCACAGTTATGTAGGGTACGTATATTTAAAAAAATACATCTCTACACAGTGCTTTCGGGAATCTTTTCGACTCCTCTTTTCCAAAAATATTTCGATTAAAGAAGGTAAATTAAAGAAAATACGAAGACTTCTACTGAAATGGTGGTTTTCAGAACGAATGAAATATGAAATTTATGACAAGGCCAAGCTGAGTTGCGACCTATGATGTGGTCATTCAGCTCTGCAACGGAAATTGACAGTGAAAGGTTTTAAAGGCGTGTCAGAAGGAAAACCTCACAGTTGCACTATGAGCCAATTGTCAGGAGAGGGTTGAGGAAAGTAAGATGGAAGGAAAAGAACGCGATCGGAGGTACAGTAATAAGAATGTAATGGGTCGCAGCTAAGGGCCGTAGGGACGCCGCAAAGAACCTTGAGTAATGCCTACAGTGTAACGGGTGGAGTGTACTGACTGTACTAACCCCGTCCCCCAATACGGAGAGGGGTTGGTTCTATTCTCTCTTCATTCTCTAGAATTGACAGGGTCAATTTCCCATCCAGGGGGAAGAAGAAGAAGAAGAAGAAGAAGAAGATGATGAAGAAGAAGTTAAAACTTCAAAAGTCCCGTCGACAAGACGGGACAAGTCATATCCGCTACGACATTGCAATGTCCCAGCGAACAATCTGGGCGAGGTACCTACCTAACTCTATTCTGCCTCCTTCTACCTCTACCTCTCTCTACCACTCTCTTCTGCCTTTCCCACTACAGAGAAAGGTCAGGCAACGGACGTGAAAGAGATGGCAGTTGACTGACATCAGAATAAGCTTTTTGGATACGAAGGTCAGGACCATACCTTTGATGCAGGTCAGGGTCTCTGATATCTTCAAAATTACTATTTAATATTAGTTTTTTTTACTTAATTTTTCAAGCAACGTTCAGTGCTACTGCTTCGTACTTGAAAATATAAATAATTTTACGGTTGAAATTAAAAGAATAAAAATATGTTGGAAAAAACAAGTAAAAAATGCGCCGAAAAGTTTTTTTCGGCGTAATCAAGTTTTCTGTACATTCGCTACAGCGTATAATCAAGGCCACCGAAAATTATCTATCTTTCGGTGGTCTCGGTATAATGCTCTATAAGCCGCGACCCATGAAACTTTAACCACTAACCGGTGGTGGCCTATCCTATACCGTTGCCAGAAGCATGATTATGGCTAACTTTAACCTTAAATAAAATAAAAACTACTGGTGCTAGAGAGCTGCAATTTGGTATGTTTGATGACTGGAGGGCGGATGATCAACAAACCAATTTGCAGCCCTCTAGCCTCACGAGTTTTTACGATCTGAGAGCGGACAGGAAAAGTGCGGACAGAATAAGGTTTTCTTTCACAGAAATCCAAAATGGCCTGAAAGGTATTATTATTAATACAAAAAATTTACAGCCTTGAATGCACCTATTACAGCAATGAATTCACTAAACCAACCTCTAAAAAAAAAAAAAATCTGACCTTGAGTGGGGCTTCTCATAAACAATTTGAGAGTCAGTTACGGTAGCTTGAACGCCCCTGTTGTGGCACTGGGTATCAGTTTTGGCACCGTCATGCTACCCAGGACGAATAACAAGGCGCAGACAATGAGTGCTGGTTTGCAAGATTTGAAATATCGAGGTACATTGCCACTGATATACACACATACATGACTGTGAAATAGTTTCTGTTAAAACAGGACTCCATCAAATATGAGGGGCCCAAAAAACGCCAAATTTTGGAAAATAAAGGCTATATTTCAGAGACCAGACTGTCTCTCTCCTCAGGCAAATAGTGAATGAGAAAAAGTTACAGAAAAACGGTATTTACACCAGAAGGTCCATAGGTCAGCCGTGACGTCACTCCAGTTGACAAACATAATTACATATACAGTATATATACTGTATATGTGTATGTATGTATATACATTTATTTATATTTAAATGATTTCCAGTTTAAATGCAGCAAGATCATTACGGAAAAAATAACTGCTATTACGACACCTCTCCCAAGCTTCTTGGAATTACACCCAACTCCTCCCCCCCGCCCACCAAAAAAAAAAAAAAACAATAAAAGGGAAGATTCAATGCATCTCTCGCCAAGCAAGACAGAGGCACTATTATCTTCCTCCCTCTGCTGTAACATTAGAGACTGCCATTCGTTCTGAGGCAAAATGTTCCTCTGAGAGATGGGAGGCGGAATAAGCAAGTCCCTTTAATGCCCACGGCTTCCCAAATATTGTTGATAGTGCAATAGCTGGTGGTGGTGCTGTTTGTGGCATGGGATGGGAAGAGTGTGTGTGTGTGTGTGTGTGTGTGTGTGTGTGTGTGTGTGTGTGTGTGTGTGTGTGCGTGTGTGTGAGAGAGCATAATACCCAAACACACACACATGTGTATATATAATTTAATTTTTAATATGTAAATAAACATACATATATAAACCCCCTCCGCAACTTTGCAAAGAAAATAGTGAAGTTAGTGTCATTGTGGCTTTTAATGATAAATATATAACTGGTAAAAGTGCCTGTATATACAGTCTATATCTATATATATATATATATATATATATATATATATATATATATATATATATATATATATATATATATATATACATATATATATATATAGTATATATATATATATATATATATATATATATATATATATATATATATATATATATATATATGTATGTATATATATATATATATATATATATATATATATATATATATATATATATATATATATATATATATATATATATATATATATATATATGATTTTGTATATATACACCTGACCTAAAAATAATAATAAATATCATTAGAATGATCTGTCCAGCAAAATTTCGCCACATAACTCAACCCAAAACTTAACAAAAACATCAAAAGCAATCAATTAGCTCAACAAAAGAAGTATTACTTTAATAATTCCTTTGAGTTCAGTTATTCTCTACCAACACTAATTTCAAAATCCATTAATTGCACTGTGTCTAATAAACCTTTTACCAGAGAAGAGAATCATTAAATACTCGAAAATTATTACCTTACACAAATATCATTTAATTGGAATATTTAGAAAAAGAAATGGACCCATACCACAATCAATTTTATTACCCTAGGTACAACCTGTCCTCTAACCAGTTCAATCCGGTTCTGGGCATTTCGTGACCGGGCATTGAACAGATTTCGTACCCCCCACCCCCTGGACCCTGGTGGTGGGCTACCTAGAAGGTACAGCATCCCTGAATTTATTATCTAATCCTTTATCTAGCACCGGTTCAACGATTGAAGAGGTTTATGATAAGCCAGTGATGATTCTGAGGGTTTAACTGCGATCAAGTATTGGTATTTATTCAAATATCAGTTTTTCTCTCTTCATGAAGAGAGAAAAACTGATACTAAGGAGTTTTAATGTGAGAGAGAGAGAGAGAGAGAGAGAGAGAGAGAGAGAGAGAGAGAGAGAGAGAGAGAGAGAGAGAGAGAGAGAGAGAGAGAGAGAGAGAGGTTATTATTATTCAGAAGATGAACCCTATTCATATGGAACAAGCCCACCACAGGGGCCACTGACTTGAAATTCAAGCTCCCAAAGAATAATATGTTCATTTGAAAGAAGTAACAGGAGGTAATGGGAAATACAGATAGGAGATCCCTTATTAGAAAACGAAGATACATCATATTTTTTTTTTCTAGGATAAATTTGTTTCCTAGGGTAGATTTCTTTTCTTTCCTAAGGTAAATTTCTTTTATTTCCTAGGGTAAATAACTTTTCTTTCCTAAGGTAAATTTCTTTTCTTTCCTAAGGTAAATTTCTTTTCTTTCCTATGGTAAATTTCTTTTTTTTTTAGGTATGTTTCTTTTTTCTAAGGTAAATTTCTTTTCTTTCCTAAGGTAAATTTCTTTTCTTTCCTAAGGTAAATTTCTTTTCTTTCCTAGGTTAAATTTTTTTATTTCATATGGTAAATTACTTTTATTTCCTAAGGCAAATTTCTTTTATTTCCTAAGGTAAATTTCTGTTATTTCCTAAGGTAAATTTCTTTTATTTCCTAAGTCAAATTTCTTTTATTTCCTAAGGTAAATTTCTTAAAAAGGTAAATTTCTTTTTTCCTACGGTAAATTCCTTTCCGAAGATAATTTCCTTTCCTAAGATAAAGTTCTTTCTCAAGATAAATTCCTTTCCAAAGGTAAATTTCCTTCCTTAGATAATTTCCTTTCCTAAGATAAAAGATAAATTCCTTTCCAAAAGTAAATTTCACTCCTTAGATAAATTCCTTTACGACTTAGCTTCTCTAAGGCCGTCTTCATTCCATCTCAGAAGAGGCGAATTCTTTCTCTGAAGATGCACAAGGTACGGACACTCTTTTGGTCTTTTTTCTATTTATTTATTCTTTTTTTTGCAGTTTTCTGCAGTTTCGGACAAGTTCCAACCATTTTCTGGACAGGTTCGTCTATTTCGGATAAGTAATCTCTCTCTCTCTCTCTCTCTCTCCCTCCTTGCCAATTGGTTCCATTTCAAGAACCTTGGACCTACTTTCTATCTATCTATCTATCTATATAATATATATATATATATATATATATATATATATATATATATATATATATATATATATATATATATATATATATATATATATATAAACTTCCTAGTATAAATTCTCAAATATACCAAACGAACAGCAAAAATATATATAACGTTTGAACCGATTACTTGATGCTTTCGACAGGATATTGCACAAACCTCTCTATCCTCTTACAACAGAGAGAGAGAGAGAGAGAGAGAGAGAGAGAGAGAGAGAGAGAGAGAGAGAGAGAGAGAGAGAGAGAGAGAGAGAGAGAGAGAGAGAGAAACGTTACAGCTTTCAATGCAACTCATCTCCAAAACTTTCCTTTCAAAATATTCTGAAAAGTATCACTCAAAAAAAAAAAAAAATCTTAGAAATTATTTCCTTCCACTCGACCACGAAGACTTATGGAGACAGTTCACTATTCTTTCTTTTGAAAAAAAAAAAAAAAAAAAAAAAAATGGAATATTTATGGTGAGATGGAGATTTTTCACCATACTTCATTACCAATATTCTCATTTCATTCATTTTAATCTTTATATTGAAATTACTGTGCTGAATTAAAAATAAAATACTCCCTCACAGTACCAAGAGTCTTTACAATAGAGACATATCCACTTAATAGTCACCCGTTCAGAAAACGAACATGGGGGCCGTTACAAGGGCAAATCCTTACAATTACTACTACTACTGTTTAACAACTCATTCTTTTAACTTCCTAAATATTTAAGGAAGCAAGACACTGGTTATCAACATCTAAACATTCCTGTAAACATTTCTGTACATAACATGTTACATAAAGACAGTGAAATTTACAAATCTGAAGGATACCAGAATATGAAACGTTTTCAAAGAATTGCCTTTTGGGATTTATAACAGTAATAATTCAGCAACATTGGAGAAACGAATCCTACATTTATGTGAATGTAAAAATATATATTTAAAATACAACAACAGACTGTATCTTTATAGTTTTATCTTTATATATAATTGTACAGCTACATAACTGGATTTGTTTCTCTGTTGGGTTGCATTACTTTATAAATTCCCCCCCCCCACACAAAAAAAACTGTTGAAAATCTATTCTTATCATACCCTAATAATTTGCAAACACCACTTTCTTTAAGACCGTCACATGTTTACAAACAACTGCTACTGTGTTTATGCAACATGTTATTATAGAAATGGTTGCAAACAACTTAAAACTGATCGTTGATAACCAGTGTCTCGCTTCCATAAATATTTATGAAGTAG
The DNA here is from genome assembly GCF_040412425.1 of Macrobrachium rosenbergii. Taxonomy (NCBI): domain Eukaryota; kingdom Metazoa; phylum Arthropoda; class Malacostraca; order Decapoda; family Palaemonidae; genus Macrobrachium; species Macrobrachium rosenbergii. The sequence continues at coordinate 65,473,875 of NC_089746.1, read as the reverse complement.
AGAGACTGATTTCTTACACTGTAGTAACAGTAGTAGTAATTGCAAGGATATACCTTTGGAACGGCCCACCACCTAGTGCGTTTTCTGAACGGGGTGACTACTTAGTCAACAGTGCAGATTCTCCCATTCTTTAAAAGATTATTATTCAGCTCCTTTTGGAACACTGCAATTGCTAAGATTGTTGACTTCTAAAGAAAAAAGTTTCCTATAAATTAAACAATTTTTAAAATAGTTTAAACTTTTTTTTATAATATAATTTATGATAATTGTAGTTCCTGTGATGTTTTCTGCTATTAAGTCATGAGCCTAGATTAAGCCTGCTATTAAGTCATGAGCCTAGATTAAGCCTAATTGTGTGTGTGTATGACAGAGAGAGAGAGAGAGAGAGAGAGAGAGAGAGAGAGAGAGAGAGAGAGAATCTGTAATATACCCAACCACAGAGGTCATAGGCCCAAGAATGCAACACAACAAAAATTAACCCTCAAAAAAAAAAAAGACACACAAACAAGCACAAGCCACCGTATCTGCCTCACACAAAAAACTCAAACACAAACACAAACGCACAAACACACACAAGAATACCACCACACTCCGAAAATTAATTAAAATATAAACCTGTTTACCCGCTGTGCTCTTCACTTCAACAACAGCGCGACCGAAATTCAGAGTGCAAATATTTTCTGCAAAAATTAATTTCGCCCCCGCCCGCCCCCCACTAAAATAATAAAACAAATAAACTCATAGAGAATAGCATCCTCAGAGCTGCTGTTAATTAAGATATATTGACAATGCACTCGTGAAAAAAAAGGACATTAAACTGGTTTACTGTTTACACCATCGAGTTATGTCTTTTTCTGAGTATTTTTTTTTTTTTAAAGTTCACATTGTGTTAAAGTCTTCACAAACAGAAATTTATATATTTTAATTATTACGGCTATCACAAAAAAGTTATAATTATAACCTCCTTTAAACAACAACTGCGTTCATACAGGAAAAACAACATTGGCAGTTACATCCAACATCAAAAAACGAAAAGTCATAATTATAACCTTTAAAAAAAACAACTGCATTCATACACGACAATAACATCGGGAGTACTATAACCTTTGAAAAAATAACTGCATTCATACGGGAAAAAAACATTGCTAGTTACATCCAACATCACAAAAAAAAAAGGTCAGGTCATAACTATAACCTTTAAAATATCTGAATTTTGTAACAAAAAAAAAAAAATAGCTTTATAAAACATACTGCAGTTTATAGATAACAATAATAACCATTAAAAACACAACTACATTCTGTAACCAAACAAAATTGAACAAAATATACTTCTGTGTATAATTATTCCATTCATAATATACACTTATAAACCGTCCTAATTCACATGTTCCTGTATTCATAGACGTATTGGAATGTATTCCACATACTCCCATATTCATGTATATATTCAAATGTATACAAGCTTTTGTATACCGTTGGGGTATATGTCCCACGCAGGTGTATATACACCTGTGGGTACACCTGTCCTTAATTGTTACATGTCTGGATTTTAATAAAAGTGATGAAGAGGAATTTCAATTTTTCAAATTAATGGAATTAAAATATAGCCATTTCTTCCTTCAGTCTCTGTCTCTCTCTCTCTCTCTCTATATATATATATAACAATTTCTCTCTCTCTCTCTCTCTCTCTCTCTCTCTCTCTCTCTCTCTCTCTCTCTCTCTATATATATATATATATATATATATATATATATATATATATACATATTAAAAATTTCTCTCTCTCACTCTTTCTTTCTCTCTCGACCCGTATCTAAAGTTCAAGTGTGCCTCTGTTGACCTAAGCATCGAATTGGGTACCTAGCTGTTAGCTGGCTGTTGTGGGTAGCAGCTAAAGTGGAGGGAGAAAAAGATTGAGGAGAGAAATTATATGTTAACTGTTGTCAAATGTATGATATCAAAACTGCATGGCCTCGACGAGGCAATCCTCACTCAGTCCCTCGACGAGGTTAAACCTCACCCACAAATGTAGTATCTGTCCAACTCAGCCAGAATCTAAGCTGTTAGAGAGAGAGAGAGAGAGAGAGAGAGAGAGAGAGAGAGAGAGAGAGAGAGAGAGAGAGAGAGAGAGAGAACCGGTATCTACAAATCTTGCTAAATAGTAGACAACCAATCCTTGTATATAAAACAGACATATAACGAGAGAGAGAGAGAGAGAGAGAGAGAGAGAGAGAGAGAGAGAGAGAGAGAGAGAGAGAGAGAGATAGGGCAATCAATTAAGGAAACGTCACTTAACTGTCTTAACGCCATTAAGATTTTAAGAATGAACCTCCTTCCTTACACAGCCATCAATCTTTGTCAGATTCACCCAAATGTGACCTCCAGGAACCATCATGCTCTCGCGAGTAAGCAGGTCACGAGAGAGAGAGAGAGAGAGAGAGAGAGAGAGAGAGAGAGAGAGAGAGAGAGAGAGAGAGAGAGAGAGAGAGAGAGAGAGAGAGAGAGGCTGTATTTCCAAAGCTTGCTTAATAATATAGGTAGAGCTTGTGAGAATGAAACTGATATATTAATAATAATAATAATAATAATAGAGAGAGAGAGAGAGAGAGAGAGAGAGAGATTAATGGCGCTCCCGCACATCAGAAATGAGATAAGGTTGCCCAATTTAATATGAACACATGTGGAAAAACTTACTCCTCATTCAAATACCCCTCTGAGAGAGAGAGAGAGAGAGAGAGAGAGAGAGAGAGAGAGAGAGAGAGAGAGAGAGCATTACGATAAAAAAGGACAAAGGGTCGACATCTTGGCAATGCTTTTCGTGACAAAACAAGGTCAGGAAAATCCGATTTTATCGTGAATTTTCCGTCTGCAAACATTTCCAGCAAAACGCGTCACAGACAAAATTGGCACAGAGCGGTGTCATATTAATAAAATAACGTTGGAAATTTATTAAAAGATACTTCTAAGTGGCATTTCTAACTGAATTATCTAAATTCCAGGCAGTAGGAATTGGGATGGTGGGGGGTTGGGGGGGGAGGGTTCAAGCCATCAAAAATGCTGGACTGTAATAATCTATCTCATCTACTCATGATCGCAGAAATAGAAGCAGGAGAGCACAGAAGGGCAGACAGGAGAGAGAGAGAGAGAGAGAGAGAGAGAGAGAGAGAGAGAGAGAGAGAGAGAGAGAGAGAGAGAGAGAGAGAGAGAGACCAGGGTACCAGTCACTGAGCATAGAGTGTATATAGAGTACCAGACTCAGAGCAGGAAATGGTCAGGCACACAGAGAGATAGAGAGAGAAGATTCAGGGTAACATATACTGTAGAGCTGAAAGAGATCAGGCACAGAGCAGAGAGAGAGAGAGAGAGAGAGAGAGAGAGAGAGAGAGAGAGAGAGAGAGAGAGAGAGCAGAAAACGTTCAGACACAGAGCCGGATACGACAGAACAGAACAGAGGAGAGCAGAGCAAAGAGACAAGAAAGAGGGAGATTGATCGGGCTCACAGCACAAGCCACAGAGCAGGAAGGAATCAAACACAAAGCAGACAGAGTAGAGCAGAGCAGAGCAGAGCAGAGCAGAGCACAGCAGAGCAAGATCAGAAAGCCACAAGAGCAACAGCAGCAGCCCGCATCACAGCACAGAAGCAGAAGGTATCACGGAAGCTACACATACATAAATACAGGCCTATCGACACTGCACTGAGAGGAAGAAGAAGTAGATATTATCAGCAGCAGCAGCAGCGGCGGCGAAGGATGATGAGTAGAAGGACAAGTAGAAGGATGAGTAGGAGGAGGAGGAGTAGAAGTAGCAGCAAGAGGAAGGGCAGTACTCAATCCTACATGTCGAGGAGCAAATGGAGACGACGGAAGAGCGTCTGGAGTCGAACCGAGGTCCTGTGGGAAGGGAGAACCTCCTCTTCGATCGGTCCTTAAATCCAGACGCCGAGGCCTCCACCACCTTTTCGCTCAGCTGTGTACGACACAGAGGCATACAGGGGGCGTGACACTAAGAGATATACAACACACACACGAGTAGTAGCAGTACTAGTAGCAGTAACAGTAGTAGTAGTAGTAACAGAAATAACAGTAGGAGTAGCAGTAACAGTAGCTACAGAAATGGTAGCGACAATATTGAGCATTTTTAACAGTTTATCGTGACAGCCACTCTTTCGTAAATCGTTCTAAAGTATCACTAGTACTAGTAGTAGAAATAACAGTAGCAGAAATAGGAAGGACAGTAGTAAAAGCAGCTACAAAAATAGTAGCAACAATAATGATTACTATTACCATACTGTATACGTGACAGCCACTCTTTCCTAAACCGTTTGTAAAATATATCACCACATAACTTTCAGTTACTCGTATAACAATAAATAAATAAATTAATAAATAAGGAAATTCATAAATAATCTAAAATAAAATCAAGACTCCCTTCCACAATTTTACCTATAAGACAACTTTACAAATATAAAAATCAATTATATATGTTCTCAAGGCCACTTGGCATATATGGATTCAGTCATAAGAATAAGCAAAATTAACAAGAATAATTATATAAATAAATAAATGACAATAAAATTGACACTTCCTTCACTAGTGGATCCAGAAAAAACTTCATGGGGTGCACCAATTTTCATATTATATATATATATATATATATATATATATATATATATATATATATATATATATATATATATATATATATATATATATTCTTTCAATCTTATTATTATTTCTTTAATAGATTTTCTTAATTTTTTCCATTTTTATATTTCTTATTTATGTTACAATGATTTACTCTTCAATATTAATATTTTGTCGTGATTTTTCATGGGGCACGTGCCCAGGTGCCCCCTCCCTGGATCCGCTAGTGACTTCCTTCTTACATACTACCTAAAGATCATATTTTTACAAGTGCAGTACAGACAAATTCTATTTTCCCAAAGTCACTTGGCATTTAGATCCTTTTCTGTATCTAATCTATCAAATAAAGATAAGATAATCTTTTCAAATAAGAAAATAGCCTGGGGAAATGCGCAATTCATGCAACTCATACGAGGTATGTTGATTATGTGGTCATTGCAACGTGGGGTAAGCATACTTGCAAGGCATATCAGTTATTGCATCTAATTTTGATAAAAGCTTGGGACTGGTTGCGAGGTGTACTGCAAGGTGTACTGCAAGGTGTTTCAATAGGCCCTAAAGACTTTGTTGCACACAGAGAGAGAGAGAATTTTGAACTGATTGCAGGGTGTAATAAATATCCCTCTTCTATAGGCAATGCTAGTCTTTGCTTCCTACAGAGAGAGAGAGAGAGAGAGAGAGAGAGAGAGAGAGAGAGAGAGAGAGAGAGAGAGAGAGAGAGATACTTTTGAACTGATTGCAAGGGGTAATAAGTATTCCTTTTCTACAGGCACTGCTAACCTTTGTTTCCTAGAGAGAGAGAGAGAGAGAGAGAGAGAGAGAGAGAGAGAGAGAGAGAGAGAGAGAACTTTTCTTTCTCTCGTGTGGTCTAGACTAACCGCATCTGTCGACAACTTTCTCAACTTCTTGTGGACACTGGAAAGTTGCTAATTGATTGTTCAGCACAGCGACTGTTTCCCCTAAACTGACAGTGTGTAATTTACCCACTGTTTCTACTCTTCCCTGATTTCTATATCGTTCCGTCTTTCATGAGACGGTTCTGTCGATTCCTGTCCATTTTTTATATATACATAAAGAAATTGAGACAGTTTTGGTCACTCAATTACCCGTTTCTGTACCCTTTTAAATGACTCAAGATCTACTTACTCAACACAGAGGTTGACGCACGCGCAATTCACGCGTCAGTTACTTACATGTCTCAATAAGACGTACCGCAAAATGCGTAAAGGACTTGTACAAACATATTTTATATATTTCTTTTTAAACTTAGGCCTCCGTCATTCTAAAATGTAAATAAAAATTTGCTAAAAAATTATCTGAATTACGATCGCGTCTTTCAGGACATTACTGGAACCTGAGTCACGTGACTTAACTCTACTCGGTCCCAGTAGTCCTTCGAGAGAGAGAGAGAGAGAGAGAGAGAGAGAGAGAGAGAGAGAGAGAGAGACCCCAAAAACTACAATCCCTTGTTACGTGAAGACAACAGGACATCTAATTAAAAAAAAAAAAGAAAAAAAAAGAAAAAAGGAGGTTCATCTAATTAATTATTCATCAGGCCTATGAGTCTAAGCCATCAATCAGTCGGTTTAACTCAAATCCGTCTCAAATTACGTGGAGGCCGATGGAGAGGAAATTGATTAATCTTGCAGGAGGAAATGACAGGCTCCTTCCTTATAATTACTGAAATTCTTAATTATTTGTAGTATGTAATTATTTTCTAATTTTTATAGTTATCATTCTTACACTCTCTCTCCATAGAGCGGCCTATACCTCTACTGTGAATTATTATTATTATTATTATTATTATTATTATTATTATTATTATTATTATTATTATTATTCCCCTTCTATCTCTCTCTTTTCGGGTGTGGGCAAAATGAAATTTGATCATATAAGATATTCTAATTATTTTATCTAATAAATATATTTTAAATGTTTATTCACTAATCTAATTTTCATGGTCCTCCTGGGAATAATAATAATAATAATAATAATAATAATAATAATAATAATAATAATAATAATAATGAATTCTAGTCCAGTGAAAACCACTGAATTGATACCTTTCAAATTCCCGTTAATAATAATAATAATAATAATAATAATAATAATAATAATAATAATAATAATAATAATAATAATAATAATAGCCACTTGGCGCACACAACCTCTATTAAATTGAACAAATATATATTTCCTGGAAAAATGACATTACAAATTCGTAAGCACACAATGAACAAAACTCAATGTACCTACTGAACTTTGAAATTTAAACTTGCAGTTTATCATTGACATGATAAAATGAACACACTACCTTTTGAAGCACTTGATACAGATAAAATGTGCAGTCTTGTTCTGACATACCAACGAAGATTATAAAATAAAAACCTTTAATATATATTTGTATACACACAAGCACACACATATATATGTGTATGTATATGTATAAAGGCACTCTCTCTCTCTCTCTCTCTCTCTCTCTCTCTCTCTCTCTCTCTCTCTCTCTCTCTCTAAGTCGACTTTGCTTTTCCAAAATAATTATATATATATATATACTTAATATAAAATTATATACTGTACATATATATATATATATATATATATATATATATATATATATATATATATATATATATATATATATATATATATATATATATATATATATATACACACACATGATGGCTTTTATTGATTAAGATAAGATATGGCACCTGACATCTCCCTACAACCCACGACACACAACCCAGAATTACAGAAGACCTTCCGTCACTGTGACATTCCCCATCAAACATGCAAAAGCTAATGAAAAGCTAAGCTAGCCGTGAAAGAGGCAGATTCAAAGTTTATGCTTGTGTTGACGAAGTCTTGTCTCGTCAAAAGTGAATTTACTGTAAACATAGGGGGTGGTACTTCAAGGGGTGGTTACGTCAACTTTGCTGGGTTTGTTTGTCTCGTGGATTTTATAAAGAAGTAGTAGGAGGTAGTCCCGTGATGGGAGAGGTGTTTTAGATTAGAGTGATGATAGATGATTTGACAGGTAGACGTCATGAGAGAGAGAGAGAGAGAGAGAGAGAGAGAGAGAGAGAGAGAGAGAGAGAGAGAGAGAGAGAGAGAGAATGCCTGCATTTACAAAGCTTGTTTCATGGTAAACAATTTATACCTGTCAGAACAAAACAGATCTTATATAAGTGTGTGTATGTGAGAGAGAGAGAGAGAGAGAGAGAGAGAGAGAGAGAGAGAGAGAGAGATAGAGAGAGAGAGAGAGAGGAGGATACCTGCATTTATTTACAAAGTTTGCTTTGTGGTAAACAATATATACCTGTCAGAACAAAACAGATCTAATGCGCGGGCGCGTGGTGTGTGTGTGTGTGTGTGTGTGTGTGTGTGTGTGTGTGTGAGAGAGAGAGAGAGAGAGAGAGAGAGAGAGAGAGAGAGAGAGAGAGAGAGAAAAACTTTTTTCACAAGGCTTGCTTAATAGTAGATAACTAAGACTTGTACAACACAAAATAAGACAAAATGAGAGAGAGAGAGAGAGAGAGAGAGAGAGAGAGAGAGAGAGAGAGAGAGAGAGAGAGAGAAACCCTGACCTTTACGACCCAACAACCTGACAATGCATAATCTCTTTTGCATCCGTTAGATGCAAATCAGCATCCTTGACGTGGGAGTCAAATCAGCACCTCATCTCAAGGGATAAATTTAGATTGTGTAAAATAGGCCATAAGATAAGGAGAGTGAAGAAGGAGCCTAGAGGAAAAATGGCGATAAATGGAGGAAGGTAAGGACGACGAAGACGGGAACTACAGGAAAATGAAAATAAAAGGAGGGAGAGATGAGGGTGAGAATGAAAGGGGTAAATGAGATAGAAAGAGAGTGAAAGGGGTTAATAGGAGAGAAAAGGAGTACACGAGGTTGAGAATCACAGGCGAAGAAAATGAAAACACAAGGAATAAAAGGAGGGAACGCTGAGAATGAGAGTGAAAAGGGGGAGACAGGATGAGAGTGGAGTATAAGAGAATGAGAATGATAGGAAAAAATGAAAAAAATGGACGATAAAATTGAACGGAGAATGAAGAATCAGAAGAAACTGGAATATGCGACAGAAATAAAGAGTAACTGAACTGAATCAAGCAAAATAATGATGGTGTTATTGAAAGGATAAATTTAGATGCATGATGAATGAGAGGAGGAAAAACGACGATAAAAATGAGAGAAGGCAACACCAGAGAAAAAGTTGAAAGGTAAAACAAAATAAATGGATATATATCAGCATGTATGTATGTACGTATATCAAAGCATCAACTGACATTACAAAGTTCGCCACAGGTATGGCATTTCCAATAAATGGGCTATTGAGTTATTGCAGTCAAAATGCTAATGCTGGTCCAAGCAAAACTTCCACAGGCAATATTGCTTGCTGCCAGCAATTGCTTTATCTATAGCCAAGCTAAAAAGTAAAAATGAAAAAAATATATAAATTATACCATATATGAATACCGAGTAAGCAACTATATTTTACAATGACTGTGTATGTGCGTATGCATAAGTCTATATCTAAAAATTTATTTCACTTTCTCTCTCTCTCTCTCTCTCTCATATAATTCCTTAGTTATTCATATTTTGCTTAATATAATTTTATTCAGATTTATCCGTCAGATTCTCTCTCCCCCCCCCCTCTCTCTCTCTCATGCATTTCCTTAGTTATTAATATTTTACCTAATATAATTTTATTCAGATTTATCCGTCAGACTCTCTCTCTCTCTCTCTCTCTCTCTCTCTCTCTCTCTCTCTCTCTCTCTCTCTCTCTCTCATGCATTTCCTTAGCTATTTATATATTACCTAATATAATTCTATTCAGATTTATCCGTCAGACTCACACACACTCTCTCTCTCTCTCTCTCTCACACACACACACACACACACTACCTCTCGTTCTCAAGAATTGCTGTGCCTCAATCCTGACTCCCTTTTGTTTCCGGGAAAAGTCATGATACATCTCTATATTCTTCTTAAGGTTAATCTGCCGTAATCTGTACTTCGTGACCACGGCCTACTGAGAAAAATAGGCCTACTGTCCGAACACGCAAGGCCTAAATGACTGACTAATTAGTCTATTTTACCCACACTTCCTTTCCATAATGTCCTCTGTCTATAATGGGAGAATCTCTTAATTATCTAAGTTTCAGAATCCAACTTCTTTTTTCAGGATTCCAGAACTATTTCCTATTGCCAGAACTCAACAGGCCTAATAATGATGTCAATGATTATTTATAGTATGGTGGGCGAGTGGTAACTGAACTCTCTAACCATGCGTGGGTTCGAATCTCACCAAGGACGGACGAACTTGATTTAATTGCATTTTTAAAAGTTTCAGGAAATCGACAAGCTAGAGAGGTCAGTGTGACTATTAAAATAATAATTACTCTTCAACATGGTGTACTCCAGTAATAGTACAACCAGACTTAATGTGCATCCCAAAATGTACAAAGATTTTATGTACTACTCCCACAATAGTACAACAAGATTTACTGTGCCCCCAAAATAGTACAACAAGACTTTATGTACTTCCAAAATAGTATAAGACTTCAAGAGAAAGCTAAATCGTGAGAGAGAGAGAGAGAGAGAGAGAGAGAGAGAGAGAGAGAGAGAGAGAGAGAGAGAGAGAGAGAGAATAAAACTTGAAACTCATAATCCGACAGGGAAATATAACCGAGAGAGAGAGAGAGAGAGAGAGAGAGAGAGAGAGAGAGAGAGAGAGAGAGAGAGAGAGAGAGAGTGTCGTGAATTACATTTAAAGATTCATGATCCTAAAGGGAAATGTGACCCAGAGAGAGAGAGAGAGAGAGAGAGAGAGATATGATGAACAGCTGAAGTCCTCCGCCAAAAACTCATTAGGGGGGAATATGACGTGCAAGAGAAGAAGAAGAAGAAGAAGAAGAAGAAGAAGAAGAAGAAGAAGAAGAAGAAGAATGGTGGTGGAAGGAGGAGATGACGGCAAATGGATTGGGGAAAGGAATAAATAACGACGGAACGATACGCGAAGACGATAATACGATCCTTTCACGATACGACGGACGATATAATATGAAAGTTGGGAAGTGGCATTGTGAGAGATGGAACAAAATGAGGCGGAGAGGAGGAATAAAATATGGTTACGAAAAGAATGTGATATATGAAGTGGAGGGAGAGTTACGGAACGCGCAGGGAACGAAGGGAGGAGGGAAAATGATGATAAAATATCGGGGAAAGTGAAACAAGGAATGGAGGAGGAATGGAAACATGATAAAATAAAAGGTGAAACCAAAATGTCAACGCAGAACGATTAGGAAACAAAAAAAAAAACAATAATCCTTAAATTACCTCGGAATAAAAAGAGGTAATAAATAAAGAGACTGAAAGACTAACCAGAAATGGTAACAATAACGATAAAAATAAAGAGAATAATAAAAGTGGGGTAAACGTCACAGAGTAAAGAGGGGGAAAAAAGGAAAACACCAATAATCTTTAAATTACGTAGAGGAAAAATGAAAGAACGGGGGAATGAACAAAAGCTCTCCCAGGCTCCAATGGAATCAGAAAATCTCATGGTGCCAAATACCCTCCCCCTCTCCCCCCCCTTCCCCAAATCTCCACCTACCCCTTACCCCCTTAAAAGAGACCTCCTTCGGCCACACGCTTCCAGGAAGAGAGAGAGAGAGAGAGAGAGAGAGAGAGAGAGAGAGAGAGAGAGAGAGAGAGAGAGAGAGAGAGAGAGTTAAAATACAGATACAAAGAGGGCAACTATAAAGGAGAAATAGTTTTCAACCTTTTGAGAGAGAGAGAGAGAGAGAGAGAGAGAGAGAGAGAGAGAGAGAGAGAGAGAGAGAGAGAGAGAGAGAGAGTTAAAATACAGATACAAAGAGGGAAACTATAAAGGAGAAATAGTTTTCAACCTTTTGAGAGAGAGAGAGAGAGAGAGAGAGAGAGAGAGACCATAAAACGTGAAAAAGTTTAAGTCCTGAGAGAGAGAGAGAGAGAGAGAGAGAGAGAGAGAGAGAGAGAGAGAGAGAGAGAGAGAGAATCACCTCAGAAAAGAACGGAATATAAAAATGGCCGAGTCTTACATCTGCGAGAATCCATACGCACGACAGCGCGCTTGAGCTCAACAATATTCTCGTCCATGGCGTATTACGATTTATCCTTCGGGAAAAGAATCCTTCAGCAACACGTCAGTTCGTAGGATATGTCCCGTACACGCAAACACACATATATAGTTTGTTATTCCGGATCTAATATTAGATTTATTCAGTTTAATAGCTCTTAATATCCTTCCAGTTTGACCTCAGGTTACTGTGCTGTAAAATGGCTGCAATTAGCCTCATAAAAATAACAGTTTTTGTTATAGATTTTCACCAGTACCAGTCACTTTTTCTCACTATCCATTCACACACACAAACCTATAGGGACTGAAGAGTAATCTGTGCTATAAAATGGCTGCAAATGTCATGAAAATACTCCAGCTTTTTTCTTTACAAATTTTCACCAATACCAGCAACTTCTCCTCACTGATTCCCAACTGTCACGAGTTTAAATGGACAAAAACTGTCGCGTCTAAAGCGACGAATCTACCAGTCATTGACAACAACAAACCGAGCTAAAGGGAACAAGATATGTCACCACTTTGTGGCACCTTTCACAAGTACCAGCAACTTCTCACTGTTTCCGCGCACACACATAAATTTATAGGGACGAAAACTGTCGCATCTTAGGAGACGAATCTCCGACGACAAAAGCAAACCCAGTTTTTTTTTTTGTATAAAATGGTTTTAAACGCCAGGCTTAAACAGAACAAGATATATCACCGGTTTAGGCACTTTTCACCACTTTTACTCACTGTTTCCATAAACAAATCTACGGAGACAAAACTTGTCGCATCCAGGGCGACGAATCTACGACAAAAACAAACCCAGCTGTTGTTGAACCAGGATTATGTCACCAGTTTATGGCACTTTTCACCAACACCAGCAACTTCTCCCCACTATTTCCGCACGCGCACACACAAATCTAGAGGGACGAACACTGTCGCAATCATCCAGCCGACGACAACAAACCCATTCACAACTGCAACTGAGTCGCAGAAAAATCCCCACTACCCTCCCGACGCAAACACATTGTGGCTGGCTAGCTGCTTTCCGTTGTCGCTTCGTTTGCTTTTAGCTTCCAGCAGGAGCGGGCAGCAGCTGGAAGGGGGGGTGTAGTAGCAGCAGCAGAAGAAGCAGAAGGAAAGCAGCAGAAAGCAGCAGAACAGCAGTAAAAAGAGACCTATTGAGCGAATCGCCCGTTCGGTTTTCACTTCTAAACCTATACTAAAAGGAGGCGGTTGGTTGGCAGGCCCAAGAGGAGGAGGAGGAGGAGGAGGAGGAGGATACCAGTAGTAGGAGGAGGTGGAGGGGAGGAGGAGGAGGAGGAGAGGCTGAAGAGCGCAAGGGGGCGGAGGAGATGGAAGCTTCTGGGGACTTTTAATCACTCGCTTATCACGAAAAGAATAAAAAGAGGGGGGAATGGGGAAGGGAGAGGAAGAAGGGAGAAGAGAAGGAGGAGAAGAAGAAGAAGAAGAAGAAGAAGGAGGAGGAGGAGGAGGAGGAGGAGGAGGAGGAGGAAGAGAAGGAGGAGGAGGAAGAGAAGCAGAAGAAGAAGAAGAAGAAGAAGAAGAAGAAGAAGAAGAAGAAGAAGAAGGAAGAATCTTAAGTAACCGCTTTTCCTCATCCAAATTCTTCCATTCCCACAGTCACCGGGAATTCAAAGAGGAGGAGGAGAGGAGGAGGAGGGAGAAGAAGAAGGAGAAGAGAAGATGAGGAGGAAGAGGAAAATGAAGAGGAGGAGGAAAAGGAGAAGAAGAAGAAGAAGAAGAAGAAGAAGAAAGAAGAATACTAAGTAGCCGCTTTTCCTCATCCACGTTCCGGGAATTCAAACGAGCGATACCGACCCGTGTAAAAAAATAAAAACCTTCCAAAACGAGAGAGAGAGAGAGAGAGAGAGAGAGAGAGAGAGAGAGAGAGAGAGAGAGAGAGGGGGAAGAAGGGGGCAAGGGGAGGGGGAGGGCCAACTGAACCCATTTTAATCAGAAAGACAATCAGATTGGGGGGCGTTCTCTGTCTCTCTCTCTCTCTCGACCACATACAAGTGTCTGTGTGATATCTCCTAAAGCGCTTTAGGCTCGACAGAGATCGAGGTCAGGACAGATGATAAGTTTCGAAAGTACGTGGCCGCGTGCTCGCCCGCGTGCGCGTGTACGTACGTACTTATGTATGCACGTGTGTCGTCCGTGCCTTCATGACGAATAACCACGAATTCGTACACACAGGACCCCCTCCCAACCCCCGGAACAAAAAAGAACAAGAGAAAAATCCAAGACGTCATTCCGTTACCGCAAACCGCATCCCAACTTTAAAAGCTGGATCCCTCATGAAGAATGAGGGATTATTACGCTCATTACTCTCTCAGAGAGAGAGAGAGAGAGAGAGAGAGAGAGAGAGAGAGAGAGAGAGAGAGAGAGAGAGATTACAAACTCAATACTGAATAGGAGTGTAGCTTGAGAGAGAGAGAGAGAGAGAGAGAGAGAGAGAGAGAGAGAGAGAGAGAGAGAGAGAGAGAGAGAGAGAGAGAGTGTTGTGAATAAAACTTCTAAACTCTCGTAATTCTAAAGTGAATTGTGACCCAGGGAGAGAGAGAGAGAGAGAGAGAGAGAGAGAGAGAGAGAGAGAGAGAGAGAATATTACAAATTCAATACTGAATAGGAATGTAACTTTGAGAGATAGAGAGAGAGAGAGAGAGAGAGAGAGAGAGAGAGAGAGAGAGAGAGAGAGAGAGAGAGAGAGAGTTGTGAATAAAACTTATAAACTATCGTAATTCTAAAGTGAATTGTAACCCAGAGACAGCGAGAGAGAGAACATTACAAATTCATTACTGAACAGGAATGTAACTCAGAGAGAGAGAGAGAGAGAGAGAGAGAGAGAGAGAGAGAGAGAGAGAGAGAGAGAGAGAGAGAGAGAATCAAACAAACTCATAATATTAAATGGGATATTTAAACCATAGAGAGAGAGAGAGAGAAATGGAATTTCAGGTCAGAACAAAAGCGAAATACATTTTTTCTTAATCTAATAATAGAAACAATAAACAAGCATTTTAATTTCGTGGACTAAATATGGAAGCCATTGGGTAAAAAAAAAAAAAAAAAAAGCAGCTGCGTGCAACAAAGGCGTAACTTTTTTATTTAAAAATTAATTCAAACGTGATTTTTTTTTTTTAGAGAAGAGACTCCTTAGATGTTCTAAATAAAAAAAAAAACATTCTCTGGTATGTTTTACATTTAAGCCTTCTTTGTAAGTTTTTTTTATATATTTGGAAAGTAGCCCGGAAATGTTTTTCAGGGTTAGTAATTTTTTTGGAAATAAAAAGCGATTTGATCTTTAAAATTACCTAAGAAAGAGAGAGTTCAGTCAGCAGAGTCACTAATAGAATTATATATATATATATATATATATATATATATATATATATATATATATATATATATATATATATATATATATATATATATATATATATATATATATATATATATATATATATATATATATATATACACATATATGCATGTATATATATGTGTGTCTGTGTGCGTGTGCACACGCGCGCTTGTAAATAATACCTCTATGCAAACAATTGCATAAAGGGGCTTCTTCCACGTATACGAAATGCACTGAAAAAAAAAAAAACCTCCGGAAATTTAACAAACAAACAATTACCTTCCTCTGACTTTCACTCAGGAAGAGAGAGAGAGAGAGAGAGAGAGAGAGAGAGAGAGAGAGAGAGCTGACGACTACTCGAGGAATGAAAGACTACGGGAGATGACGTCACGCAGTTAGGCAGGAACCGCATAAAGGCAAAAGTGGTTTTTGCAAAAATCGTAAAATTGGGTCTTCTTCTTTTTTTTTTTTTTTTTTTTTTTTTAGAAAGGCGCTAGACGGGAACCCATGAGAAGAAGACTGCGTCTTGCAAAATTTTTTTTTTTTTTTTAAGGTAAGACGCAAGACGGAACTCATGAGAAAAAACTGCGTCTTGCAAAGTCTTCTTCTTTTAAGGAAAGACGCAGGCGCAAAGTCTTCTTCTTCTTTTAAGGAAAGACGCAAGATGGGAACTCATGAGAAGAAAACTGCGTCTTGCAAAGTCTTTTTTTTTTTTTTTTTAAGTTTCGTCTTTTCCCCATTTTTCCCGAGATTTCATTTTCTCGTTCATGAGAAAATCAATCATTTTTTTCCCGACAGGTTATTCTGTGCTGACTCAGCTCGTTGTTTTTCCCCCCATGAACTCTGACCTAACTTCCTCTTCCTATAGAGAGAAGTTCGATGCGCAATGCAGCATTTCAACTGTTTTTGTCAAACCTGACTTGCAAGAGTTACTCTAATATAATAATAAAAAAAAGAAAATTGTTTCGCTTTTTTTTTTTTTGACAGGTTATTCTGTTGTAACACAGCTGTTGTTTTTCCCGTGTTGTTTTCCCAGTGAACTTTGACCTCACTTTTGATGCCAATGCAGCATTTCAACTGCTGTCAGACCTGGAGAGAGAGAGAGAGAGAGAGAGAGAGAGAGAGAGAGAGAGAGAGAGAGAGAGAGAGAGCTGAGAATAAAATTTAAACTCGTAATTCTAAAGGGAATTGTAACCCAGAGAGAGAGAGAGAGAGAGAGAGAGAGAGAGAGAGAGAGAGAGAGAGCATCAAACAAACTCATAGCACTAAATGGGAAATTTAAACGAGAGAGAGAGAGAGAGAGAGAGAGAGAGAGAGAGAGAGAGAGAGAGAGAGAGAGAGAGAGAGAGAGAGAGAGAGAGAGAGAGAGAGAGTTGAGAATAAAATTTAAACTCGTAATTCTAAAGGAATTGTAACCCAGAGAGAGAGAGAGAGAGAGAGAGAGAGAGAGAGAGAGAGAGAGAGAGAGAGAGAGAGAGAGAGAGAGAGAGAGAGATTAGAATACCGGAAAATACAAAACGAAATCTGTTTCCTTCAACACTGCAAAATTCCTTAACGGTATACTGCACTAAAACCCAATCGCTAAGAAATAATAAGTCTCCCAGAAGCTTTCCAGAATCTTCTATAAAGATTTCCGCGCGCCACTCACCAAAATAGGCCTATTGCCACCACAGGCCTGTGTCACCAAGAACCCTCCACACTCAAGTCTTATCGGACCCATCTCTTAGGAATTAGGCCTACACAGGAATTTCCTGTGTACCACAGCCCCGATCAATCGAGCGACTGGAATAAAAGAATTCTTTGGTCATTGCAACATTTCAAACATTGCAATATTATCTTACCTGGTGCAATTTGGTTTTGGTCCTTCGTAAAGCTTCATTTGCATATTATTAAGGAGTTACTGAAGATGTATTTCTAGAGGGAAAGGTATCAATAGGCCTAGAATACAATAGTAGAAGTCGTCAATATTCTTAAGTAGCTATTATAATATTTCCAAAAGGAAAGGTCGTACAGGTCTAGAATATAATAGGATCGGTAGGCCTACTCAGTTTGCGCAACGGGAAACAGATCTATCTTTCGGTGGTCTCGGTATAATGCTGCATGAGCCGCGGCCCATGAAACTTTAACCACTTGCCCAGTGGTGGCCTGGCATATATCGTTGCCAGAAGCACGATTATGGCCAACTTTAACCTCAACTAAAATAAAAACTACTG
>NC_089746.1:65439011-65446511 GCF_040412425.1 Macrobrachium rosenbergii | reverse complement strand
TAATAGTGAGAATGAGTGATCTGTCTAGTTTCAATTCTGGGAATAAAAATTTAACAATAATGATATTAATAATAATAAATTATCCTGATCATCAGATCATCCTAATAATAAGCGAGTGGTCTGTCACTGCAATACATAATAATAACAATAATAATAACGATGTTAATAATAATAATTATTGCAATGAATACTCCTAACAGTGAGAAAGAGTGGTCTACCAAGTTTCAATTCTGGGAATAAAAATGTAATAATGATAATATTGATAATAATAAATTATCCTAATAATGAACGAGCGGTCTGCCACTGCAATACATTACAACAACAACAACAACAATAATAATAATAATAATAATAATAATAATAATAATTATTATTATTATTGCAATGAATAATCCTAATAAAGAGAAAGAGTGGTCTGTCAAATTACAAACTCTGGGAGTAAAAATTTAACAATGACAATATTAATAATAATAGTAATAAATTATCCTAATAATGAGATTATTCTAATAATGAACGAGTGGTCTGTCACTGCATTACATTATAACAATAATAAGAAGAATACTAATAATAATAATCATTGCAGTGATTATTAATCCTAATAAACTGAAAGAGTGGTCTGCCAAGTTTCAACTTCTGGGAATAAAAATTCAACAATAATATTAATAATAATAATAAATTATCCTGATAATCAGATTATCCTACAAATGAGCGAGTGGTCTGTCACTGCAATACATTACAACAATAATAAGAATAATATTAATAATAATAATAATTATTGCAGTGAATAATCCTAACAAACTGAAAGAGTGGTCTGTCAAGTTTCAACTTCTGGGGAACGGAAATTTTACCTTAAAGGAAGACTGTCTTCCCATTTCAGCGACATCCTCCCCGTTGATTAACGCCGTAGCCATGATCGATGTCGAGAGTGGAGTGAGGAGGAGGAGGAGGAGGAGTAGATGGAGGAGGAGGAGGAGTAAGAGGTCTTAAAATCAAGAGGGGGGAGGAAGCAGATATGGGTTGTTCTCTCTGAGGTTAGGGCGGTAAGAGCAGTGCTGCGGCCTCCTTCACCAACATCGGCTGGAAAGCTTCTGAAGGTGGCTGGGATCTGTTGGGACCTCTCTCTCTCTATCTCTCCCTCTCTCTCTCTCCTCGCTGGCTGGCTGTCCGTCCGTCTGTCTACTGTACAAGCCTGACAGACTGCTTCAGACCCCAATCAAACAGACAGGGCCGTTTTCGTCCAAGAGGCTTCTGTCTTCACTGATTGTTATCACTGGGCCACAACTCTTCTTCAGCTTGGCGAGAACCTTTTAATATATCCTGAAGCTTCTCACACAGCAGGGGTCAAAGGTCAAGAGGCCAACAATCAACGTGGGGGGAAAGCAGGTGATTTAGAGAGACTGGGAGGTCAAGGCAGCTCGCATCTTTTGGGGAGTAGGGGGGGAGGCTTCCTGAGGAGAAGGGGGTGACACTTTTCAACCGAAAACACAAGGCGATCACAGAGTGACTTCTTTCTTATCGAATTTCAATTTCACTAGTTTCATTCACTTTCTCTAAGTCTACCGAGCTCTTGTCCTCTATTTCCTTTCTTTTTCCACACTCCTGGACACTTTCCCGTCCCTTTCACTTTGGACTACCTGCCCCTACAAGGGAAAGATAGAAAGAGACAGATGAAACTCAGTAAGAAATAAAACTTAACGACTGAAGACCAATCTCTTAGCTTCCAGCTTCCCCAAGCAGACTTCTCTTCTTGGGCTACGAACTCGCTTTCTCGGCGTCTCCCTGATGGTGTCTTCGCACAAACACACACAAACACCAGTGTGTCACAAACCGCAGCAGGCACCACATCAGGTGAAATCCAGACAGTGTTTGAGCTGCTGTATCCAATTTCAGACTTATACTTTCGATTGATTTAACTTATTCTGTGCGGTGTCCGCTCACTTAGAAGAAGAAGAGTTTCTGCACTCTGGGATCAGAATAAATTTCACGGCGACACGTACTGGTATATTACTGCTTTAAGAGTACGTTCGGGGCGTGTAAACATGATAATATGATTTTACATAAAAATATATTTGTCTGAATAATTAAGGGTAATATTTATATGGAAAAATATGTCGAAAGAAATATGTATGTATACCGGAAACAGTTGATATGTACACAAATGTAAATATCTAAATAAAAATTTATATTATAAAATAAACATACAATAGAGTGGGCACAAATTTCGGTAACGCAGGAGAGGGTCAGGACCCCAGGTGTACATGAAATGAGGTGCTATAAGGTCCCTTCGTTCTGAATCTATATAAGACCCATATATATATATATATAAGCTTTCAAGGACTTTCTGCCCTCATCATTTGGTAGCCAATGACGACTACCAGGCGATGAGGGCAGAAAGTCCTTGAAAACTTGTAACCTTTGTGGAATAAAAATGTGTTAGATAAATAAGGTCCTGTTATCAATTGTTTTAATGCACAGAACAATCGTGTAAGTGATCAACTTTAATATAAATATAAATATATATATATATATATATATTTATATATATAATAAATACAGTATATACATAATATATATATATATATATATATATAATATATATATATATATATATATATATATATATATATATATATATATATATATATATATATATATATATATATATATATATATATATATATATATATATATATATATCCCCACAGCTCACTAATTGTCAGTGTAGACTACACTCCATTCTTGATACAACAACAGACTTTCACAATGCAGAGGCCAATATCTACTAGCCTTCTCCTTCCATTGTTTTCAATCTTTCTCAAAAGGCACAAAAGACTTCCATTATTTGGATGAGAAATTTCCTTCGTTCGACAAAACTTCAATTCCTATATCGCGTGATCTGACTTCTTATATTTTTTGACATGATTACAGCAAAAGTATGCCATTCAAACGTTAGAGTGTATATATCAGCGTAAATTTTATATATATATATATATATATATATATATATCAGTGACCTCTTTTGACCAAACTTACATTTTTCTTATACAGGACTCAATCAACAGTACGTGACTCAAACATTAGAGTGTATATTGTGTAAATTACACGTTTACGCTTCAGAGCACAGTGTAAATCTTTGTAAATTACACATTTACAAATGCGGCTTCTTTACTGAGGAAAGCATTGAAATATGAGAAACGTGAGGAAAGAGGCTGCATAATCTATAGTCTTCTCGCCTCATGCCGACGTCATACCAATGAAATTATCGAACCAGTTATACCAGTTTATCACTCTCTCACTCCCTCTCTCTCCCGCTAACCAAAGCTACGACCCGCAACAGTCGAACGACTTCATAAAGATACGGATCCCTTCATATACCTACAATTAGGAGACAATTCTGACAAGACGACTGGAAATTTAGTTTTTTTATTTATAGGTAATTGTCCATTTATTTATCTGTTTATTTACAAACAGCTTTAAGACGAAAATACCGCACAGCTCTATTGATAATCAATAATAAAAAATAAACTTAATTTTTATTTATATATGCATTTATATATCTATTTACAACAAGCTTCACGAAGACAAAACCCAACCGCTAGGTTAATAACCCACATAAACACTTTCTTCTCCCTCACACGAATGAAAAAATAAATATAATATATTATGTTCTTTATTAAATTCCCAACGAGAGGCAAGACGACGTGACACGGAATAAAGGAATTCTTATTATAGGAACAAGATTCAGTTGCGTAAGTGAACATCTCTTAAGAATAAAATCGACCTGCCTAAGACTTCTTTGAAGACTAAGTCGACCCGAAGCAGATTGAAGAGATTTCAGTCGACCTGGGTGGGGGGGGGGGGGCCGGAGTGGTGTGGACCCCTGGTTACCTCTCATGTGGGAAAGTAACCCCCTACCCCCAAAATACTATTTATATCTTAAATTTTAGCTTGGCACAGTTCAAAAATGAATTCCCTTCACAACTAACATTTTAGCTTAGTAGAGATCTACAGAGAATTCCCTTTGGAGAAATAGTCAATATGATTATTATTTGACTATTTTATGGCATCAAATTCCTTGTGTACTATTAATGAAAAATTTCATTAGCTTATCAGAGTTAAAAAAAAATCCCATTTAGAAAAATAGTCACTATGACTGTTATTCGACTATTTCTGGCATCAAATTCGTTGCGCACTATTAATGAAAAATAGTATTAGAAAAATAGCATTAGATTAGCACAGATCAAAATGGAAATCCCTTCGGAGAAATAGTCAATATGACTATTATTCGACTATTTCTGAAATAATATTCGGTGTTTACTATTAATGAAAATTACCACAGTATGTGTCAAAGTAACAACGTCATGTACGTGAGACATCTGTCTCCACACACACACACACACAATACAGTTCACTGGTACGTCAAGAGTTTAAGCATATAGTATACTGTATACTCTAATAAAAAAAAATCAATAGAAATAAAAGTCTAATAATAAGTGGCGTGGGATCTACTATATAAAAATCTACAACCAGATTCTTATGCGCGCAACAACGAGGACCAATCAAAGAAAAGAAATAGCAGAATAGTAGTAGAAAAGCAGTACGAGAAGTTGCTTGGTAAATGAACATCAATATTAAGTTCACTGCCCTTTCCCCTTCCCCTAATAAAAGGGGGACCTGGGGCAACCCGAACGAACTGTAAGGTCTGTAAGGTAAGGTAAGGTCTCCCAAAATAAAGGGATGAGGGACACTATCACTCCACCACTATCATTGCAAACCGGCCATGTATATGAATGATAAGCGCCTCTTGAAATAGAACAACGGTGGAGGAAAGAAGGAAGGGAGAAGGAAGGGAGGAGGAGGAGGAGGAGGAGGACCTGCAAACGCACGCAAGCACGCACGCACGCGCGCGCGCACGCACAAACACACACCAAAGTGCAGTAGTGGCATCGCACCCATCAGCCGAGCAGTTAGTGCCGGCACCGGCAATCAGCTGGTTGCTCCCTCCTCCTCCTCCTCCTCCAACATCGGAGGGAGAGAGGGATGGGGAGGGAGCGAGAGGGAGAAGGAGAAGGGTGGGGGGAGGGGGGAGGGGGGGAAGGGGGAATGGAAAATCATTTTAAGTGGCGGCAGATTTAAAGGTGAAATGTCGATGCCCAGCCTTATGGATGGTATGGAAGTGGGGAAGGGGAAGGAGTGCCCATGGGTACCCAGGGGTAGGGGAAGGGGAAGGAATACCCAGGGGAAAGGGAAGGAGTACCCAGGGGTAGGGAAAGGGGAAGGAGTACCTTTGGGTAGGGGAGGGAGTCTTTCGGGAATAGGGGAAGGGGGAAAGGTCCAGGGGTAGGGGCAGGGATCCCCACGGGAAGGTGAAGGTGTCCCCATGGGTAGGGGAGAGGGTCTTTTACGAACAGGGAAAGGGGGGGAGGCTCCCATGGGAAAGGGAGGGGAAAGGTATTCAGGGGAAGGGGAAGTGGAACAGGTCCCCACTGGTAGGGGAAGGGGTCCCCAGGGGTAGAAGGGTATTAAGGGGAATGGGAAGGAGTACCCAGGGGAAGGGGGAGGGGAAGGATCAGGGGTAACGTCGATTGGCCCAGGGACAGTTAGTCATTCTCAGGGAACACAGGAGGAGGAGGAGAAGGAGGAGGTGGAGGGAAAAACGACCCTTAAGTCTCAGGGGCTCTAATTAGGGTAATGAGGCTGTTCTGAAGACGAGATGAAGTCTTTTGGGGGGGCAAGGGGTAACCCCCTCCCCCCCTCTCTCTCTCTCTCTCTCTCTCTCTCTCTCTCTCTCTCTCTCTCTCTCTCTCTCTCTCTCATTCAAAACATTTATCTTCTAACTCTTAAAATCCTTCATTCTTGAAGAGTTATTATAAGGCTGTAGATTCCTTTTGGAGTTAACTTTCTCTCTCTCTCTCTCTCTCTCTCTCTCTCTCTCTCTCTCAAGCAGGAGAGAGGACATAATGTAACGCCCTTCCGACCTTGCATTAGCTAAAAATATAATCTTCATACTTATGGTTGCCAAACGATAAGAAATACCAGAATGCACATAAATGTGAGATGATTACTCTCTCTCTCTTCTCTCTTTTATACATACATACATATATATATATATATATATATATATATATATATATATATATATATATATATATATATATATATATATATATATAGAGAGAGAGAGAGAGAGAGAGAGAGAGAGAGAGAGAGAGAGAGAGAGAGAGAGAGAGAATATTTATATACAGTATATAAAGAACAAACAAAAATAAATTCTCTTCAGTGAAATCTAAGCCCAACAAAGAACAAAGAACCAAAAAAAATTTACAAAAAAAACATGAAACAAACAACTCGTTTAGGCGTCGCCCATCCACGAACTGGCGTCACAGCGACGAGGGTCATCAGCGACACGTGGATTACTTCCACGCAAAACACGCAACGTGGCCAGATTAGGGTCACTCCGAGGCAAAATCGATGGTAACGGATCAATCGTCGTGGCCACGCCATTCACAGCGCCCAGGAGGGAGTGAACAAAGAAATAAGGGAAATGAATGAACGGATTGCGCGCACACACACACACACGCACACACATACACGCAAGCACACACACACACACAAGCGCGCGCGCAGGAACACAGTCACAGAATACAAAGAAATTTACCACAAAATTCTCCATTGAATTTCCTAGAGCATGATGGAAAAAAAGTGAGTGATAGCGTTACTGTGTGTGTGTGTGTGTGTGTGAGAGAGAGAGAGAGAGAGAGAGAGAGAGAGAGAGAGAGAGAGAGAGAGAGAGAGAGACGGGGGGCGCTCTACATACAAATTAAGCATTTTACAATCATATGCATTTTGCATATTATACTGCACGTATAAATTAACTAGTTATATCGGAGAGAGAGAGAGAGAGAGAGAGAGAGAGAGAGAGAGAGAGAGAGAGAGAGAGAGTGTGTGTGTGTGTCCTGATAAAAAAAATTAGCATTTTACAGTCATATGCGTTTTGCATATTATACGGCATGAATAAATCGGCAAGTCGTGTCTGAGAGAGAGAGAGAGAGAGAGAGAGAGAGAGAGAGAGAGAGAGAGAGAGAGAGAGAGAGAGAGAGAGAGCTATTATATCCGAGGACAATAGATGTGGGATGAACCAGATAAGCCACGGTTATTCAAACGGGGGCCCCGCGCCCTCCCCCACCCTCTCTCTCTCTCTCTCGCTTTAAATACTAAAACGACCTTTTACTAAATTCTCCGAAGGTATTTCATAGGCAGAAGACCTATTGTTATTATCATAACAGCGCCTGGCCTTTGTTTCATAGGTAGTAGGCGTATTCTATGTAATTCTATGAAATAGTGTGGTTCATGTAACGCCAGATAGCAATCAATCATTCAATTGTTCTGATTCAATTCGATGTAAATGCATTCAATATGCATATGTTAGCATGGACTGGATTTTACTCGGAAATAATAATAATAATAATAATAATAATAATAATAATAATAATAATAATA
>NC_089746.1:65431511-65434011 GCF_040412425.1 Macrobrachium rosenbergii | reverse complement strand
TTTAACTCGTACGTAGCTCTTCAACAAGAGAAACATTTGGCTTTTCTGGTAAGAGACAGGGCCCTTAGGCATTACCTTTCATTCTCCACTTTCTCTTCAGCTCGTATGCAGATCCTCTGGAAATCACGCCAAGAGACACAATCGCGGTTTGTGTATACCAAGAGAAATAAATTGGCCCTGTTCAATATCCATAACTGACAAGTGAAATCACAAGATATTACCTACGTATAAACAAATAGGTACGTTCATAAACAGTCTCTGCACATAACCCAAAACTGTCACCAGAACGGGATATTAAAAAGTGAACGATTTCTTTTGAAGGTTTTTTGAATATTAGCATGACCTTTCGCTTATATACATGAAGGTGCTCGCGTTACGTTCAATATATAACCAACACCTGATTGAAATCACATCAAGATCATTAATCACGAGAGAGAGAGAGAGAGAGAGAGAGAGAGAGAGAGAGAGAGAGAGAGAGCAAATACCATAACAATGTCTTGAATCTGTTTTGGGATAATACCCTTACTCTCCTAGTTTTGTCCTGAGAGAGAGAGAGAGAGAGAGAGAGAGAGAGAGAGAGAGAGAGAGAGAGAGAATCACGTCCTCATGAAGAAGTTAATATCCTTCGAGAGTAAGGGGGTTCCTCAAAGGAGAGGTTAGGAAGAGGAAGGGAGAGGGAGGGGTGAGGAGGTTCTGGTTCCTGCATGCAATTACCGCATGTGTTGAAATTTAATTATCGAGACTTTAATAGCATGGGTGCCTATGTGGATGGGTGGGGAGGGAGTTTATGGGAGGGGAGAATGAGGGGGAGGGGACGTATGAGAGCGTGACATTAACGATGGAAGTTGGTAGTTCAATTTACATGCTATGATG
Organism: Macrobrachium rosenbergii; assembly: GCF_040412425.1. Taxonomy (NCBI): domain Eukaryota; kingdom Metazoa; phylum Arthropoda; class Malacostraca; order Decapoda; family Palaemonidae; genus Macrobrachium; species Macrobrachium rosenbergii. The sequence continues at coordinate 65,433,138 of NC_089746.1, read as the reverse complement.
CAAACTTCTGGTGGAAGGCGTCACAAACACTGAATACTATCTAATCACCTGCTATTATTATTATTATTATATTACTACTACTACTACTATCATTTAAATTCACCTAATATTACTATTATGCTGCTACTCTTACTAATACTACTGATATATAGATTCACCTTCGATTACTACTACTACTAATAATAATGATAATGATAATAACATATTGACTTCTCTTAATAATCTCTAGCCAAAACATTATCGAGATATGCGAACGTACTGAATATTCCTCCCTCTCTCTCTCTCTCTCTCTCTCTCTTTCTCAACAACCCTTCTCCCGTTTTTCTAATCATTAACGTCAAGTTCAGCTCTCCAGAGATTTATATATCAAGTTGAATAGGATTACGTCATCGGATTCATATTGAAGAATTAATTTCACTTGTAAATATAAAACAAGTAAAAAACGCGCCGAAGTTTCTTCGAGGCAATCGAGTTTTCTGTACAGCGTATAATCAAGGCCACCGAAAATAGATATATCTTTCGGTGGTCTCGGTATAATGCTGTATGAGCCGCGGCCCATGAAACTTTAACCAAGGCCCTGTGGTGGCCTTTCCTATATCGTTGCCAGAAGCACGATTTTGGCTAACTTTAACCTTGAATAAAATAAAAATTACTCAGGCTAGAGGGCTGCAATTTGGTATGTTTGATGATTGGAGGGTGGATGATCAACATACCAATTTGCAGCCCTCTAGCCTCAGTAGTTTAAGATCTGAGGTGGCCAGAAAAAGTGCGGACGGACAAACAAAGCAGACGCAATACAAAGTATTTGTTGCAAAGTTTATGGTCAAATTACTTATTTATATAATGTTGATATTTAATCTTAGATGCTCGTTCCTTGGTTAATGTGATTTCTTGAAATATTTATAAAGGAAATATTCTCAAAATATATTCTCAATTAAATATTTAAAGAAATTGCCTTTTTATCAAGATTAAAACCTTGGAATTAAAAGTTAAAAGAAATTGTCATTCTTAAAAATTAAAATATGGCACCTTTTTAACACCTTTGAATTTCTGTCCAACTCCCAAACCTCCCAAGAGGACTCAACAATTATAAATATACCGCGATTGAAGTCAAAGGATTTCATCTCAGGACTTCAGGGTATCCTAAAGTCCTATAGTAAGTCTGGCTTTAAGGTAGATGGACGTCCTTTCGGGAATCCCAAAGTCCTACAACAGAGTGGCTTAAGATATTAGGACTGCCTCCCCTTCAGAATAGGATTTCCAAACTTCTATCCCGGAATCTCATCTCTCTGTTCCTTACTGTTCTGTCTCCTTCTCCCGTTCTCCTTTTCTATGTAATATTTATCAAGGTTTTTCTCTCTTCCTCTTCTGTATTATTGACTGTCTTCTTCGCCCCCTCTCGCTCGAAGACAATTCTGCATTCCCAACCCAATTATCTTATTGAGTTTCCATGCGAACTTTCCTCGTTGTTAAGTTTCCCCTGAATCTCGTTCAATTTAAGTTAAGTTGTTTTGATTTTCACTCAAATTAGAGGAATTAAGTTTGTTTCGGGTCAGTCTCCATAATCCCAACTATTCCTCTACCTCGAGATTAGTGTTTAGGTCCGCCCGTAATTCCTTGAATGGAA
>NC_089746.1:65359011-65426511 GCF_040412425.1 Macrobrachium rosenbergii | reverse complement strand
GAGAGAGAGAGAGAGAGAGAGAGAGAGAGAGAGAGAGAGAGAGAGAGATTTGCAAAGCCTTTTCCAGCCATAAACAAGAAAGCAGAACATTTCGAGACCAAAAATGTTGTTTTCGTTTAAATTAATTAAACTAACTTTTGATTCCATCAAGCACAAAGACCTCCAACGTTAATGAATAGAGAGAGAGAGAGAGAGAGAGAGAGAGAGAGAGAGAGAGAGAGAGAGAGAGAGAGAGAGAGAGAGAGAGGGGGCAAACCCTGTACCCTTCCTAAATAGAAAGGAGAACATTTTGTAGACAATGTCACATATTCGTGAAAATTACACTAACTTCTGAAGTTCCCACCTAAATGAATGGCCAGGCAGAGAGAGAGAGAGAGAGAGAGAGAGAGAGAGAGAGAGAGAGAGAGAGAGAGAGAGAGAAAAATAAATACGTCGACAAAGGGAGTATCGACCCCACGCAGTTGTTAGGATACGTTCCTCGCTATTTCAAAGTCAAGATTCCTGAGATTTCACACAAGAAGATGAATGGAATTCCTCTCTCCGTCCTTTTCCCGTCGTGGAGTTGGATTAAATCGTTTCTAAGGACAGAAGAAGGCTTTGAGTGTCGACACAATTCCCTCATGTCGCCAACAAGACATATACTTGTCGATGAAAGTTTGTTGATGACAGCTGCGACCTTGGGGACAGCTGATAAATGACATCCCACAACATGAACTAAAATAAAAATGCAATCTTTTAGTTATTACCCACTGTTGATAAAATAAAAAATATAATCTTTTCGTTATTAACCCTTGCTGATGACATAAAGACAATCTTTTAATGATTAATAAATGTTTATAACAAAATAAAAATGCAATCTTTAAGTTATTAAACACTAATATAAAAATCTAATCTTTTTAGTTATCAACAACGGCTTATGAACTAAAATACAAATGTAATGCTTTAGTTATTATCCATTGTTGATAACAAAACTATAACCTCTTAGCTATTTGAAAACTATAACCTCTTAGCTATTTGAAAACTATAACTCTCAGGTATTTGAAAGCTATAACCTCTTAGCTATTTTAAAAACAACCTCTTAGCTATTTTAAACTATAACCTCTTAGCTATTTCAAAACTATAACCTCTTAGCTAATTTAAAACTATAACCTCTTAGCTATTTCAAAACTATAACCTCTTAGCTACTTTAAAACTATAACCTCTTAGCTATTTTAAAACTATAACCTCTTAGCTATTTTAAAAATATAACATCTTAGCAATTTCTATCTCGATTACATAATATAACCCCCTCTGCGGACCCATTGCGGTTCGCAGCTGCATTTCGTGTTTTGAGGAAAAAAAAACAAAAGGACGAGCGAGTTACGTAACCAAGAAAAAAAAACAACGCCGCAGAAGTCTTGTCATAAAAAAACCAGCAATTCAAGGATAAGGCGAAAAATTATAATACAAGTATCTTGTCATTGATAGAAAAAAAAAAAAAACGATTCGAGGATAATTAACTTACAAAAGAAAGATAATTAGAAAAAAAAATTAAAATAAAATAAAATACAGTTCAAGTATAATTCATTAACATAAAAAAGTAAAAGAGAAAAAAAGAAAATCTGACGTAAAACAAAAAAGAAAATATAAAACCTCTCGAATTCTTTTTTCTTTTTTCGCGAAGTCCTCAACTTACCGAGGTAAGAGGAAAGGAAGGAAGTAACAAGAGTGAAGTCACGCAGAGAGAGAGAGAGAGAGAGAGAGAGAGAGAGAGAGAGAGAGAGAGAGAGAGAGAGGGGCGAACAGAGCTAGTTTCGGGTAGGCTGGAAATGAGGGAATGGGAGGTACCTGAGAGAGAGAGAGAGAGAGAGAGAGAGAGAGAGAGAGAGAGAGAGAGAGTGCCGCAGTGCCAGGGATCAATCCCAATGCTGGTGCTGCCGCTGCTACCGGCCCTCTCCCTCTCCCTTTCCCTCCCTCCCCCTCTCTCTCTCTCTCTCTCTCTCTTTCTCTCTCCCTATTCGTCTACCTCCCCCTACAACATCGACCACCACCTCCTCCTCCTCCTCCTCACCCTTTAACGCCACCTCCTCTCCACCGTCGCATTCTCCCCTCACCTTTCCCCACCCACCCTCTCTCTCTCTCTCTCTCTCTCTCTCTGTCTCTCTCTCTCTCTCTCTCTCTCTCTCTCTCTCTCTCTCTCTCTCTCTCTCTCTCTCAAACATTTACCTCTCATTAGCTTCGTCACCATTAATATTCAAATTATCCACTATCAAGTGTATATATATAAGTGCTCTTGGCACTAAGTGCCACTTCATCAGAGAGAGAGAGAGAGAGAGAGAGAGAGAGAGAGAGAGAGAGAGAGAGAGAGAGCTGTATTGCTCTCTAAACAAAGCCCAGAGTTAGAAATATAAGTTTTAAAGGGGAGAATGATATGACAGGCTCATCATGAGTTGAATTCAGAAGTCACGTATTGCTGACATCAATGCAGCTGCTGATATCAATGCAATTGCTGACATCAGTGCAATTGCTGACAGCACTGCAATTGCTGACAACAGTGCAATTGGTGACATCAGTGCAACTGCTGACATCAATGCAATTTCTGACACGGTATAATTGACATTAAATACAATGCCTGAAAGCAATACAACTGCTAACATCAATACAACTACTGACAGACATCAATAAAATTGCTGACATGGAAGTAATCTTTAACAGTAATGCAACTGCTGACATCAATGGAACTGCTGCCATCAAATGCAATTGCTGACATCAGTACAACTGTCGACATCATCACAATATAATTGCTAATATCAATACCATGGCCGACATGAATGCAATTATTGACAGACATCAATGTAACTGCTGGGCATCACTGTAGTTGCTGACAGCAATGCAATTGCTGACATCAATACGCTTAGCTGACAGCAACACAGTTGCTAGCATCAATACAACTGCTGGCATCAATACAATTGCTGACACCAGCACAACTGCTAATACAAACAGAATTAATATTAATGCAAACGATGACATCAATACAATTACTGACATCAATACACGTCACTGGCGACGAGTGGTGACCACGGATCTTCTCGGAACCCCCAAATAAACAAAACCCCTCTAAATGAAAATAAATAAATAAATAAAAAACTCTAAACAACGAGAAAAAACTCAGTAACATCGTAGTCAGCCAAAATGAATCTCACACGCAGGTGTGCATTTTTCAAGTCCTCTCAGGCAACTGATGCAGGTACCAAGAACCAAGATTTTTTGGCAAGTCTGAAGTGGCTTCGGGGAAAACAGACGTTACCCGTTGCCTTTATGGACAAGAAGCCAAAAATGAATCAAGACTTTTGAACAGGTGGGTCTGCTCCACTCTCAACTGTAATACTTCACTTTCAGAATTCATGTAGTGGGTCTTATTCTGTCTGTTGACTGGTTCAGGTCGGTCCTGCACAAACTGCGCAGTTTACCATGAAAACCTGGATACATTACTGGCCAACACAGAAGGGTAAACGTCTACAGTACTCCATGTCGACAGACAGACAGAACCTAAGCTCGAAGTTACTGAGACGTCTCTAAAAATGGAAATGTTTCTTGTATGGACAAAGTTTTTAAGAAGTTTATGAATACGGAATTATATATATATGATCAACACAATTACGTGTGGAACAGGAATAAATTTCTGACTCACATCAGGATCGAACCCAGGTCTTTCTTCGATCCTGACGTGAGTCAGAAATTTATATATATAATAATATATCATATAATTACATTAAAACGAATCTACATTGTTTAACAGCACTGATGATCAGATTAAGTGAAACAAACATACATGACCACACACAAACCACCTATTCTTATACACGAAGTTTCTAGACCTAATAAAATCCTTAAAAATAAAAAAGAAAGTGGCAGAGACTACACTCTATAAGCAGATGACACTAAGGCCCAAAAACACCTCATTTATCATGACAAGAACGCCTTTATCCACACTGCCATCAGACTCTTGTCACCCAACTTGGTAAGTAAAAAAGGTGTTCATAAATTCAAAGACAACAGTGGTATTATGTCAGCTGTCAGCTCGAGCGTATGAAGATTATACATAAAATAGCAAAGATATCAATCAAATAGCAGAGAAACAGCAAAGAGGAACCACAGATACGAAATTTAGAGGTGGGTTTGTGTCACAGATCTTAGGAGAGATAACTAGTGATGAATTAAATGTGGTATATGGAACACCAATTACAAAATCAGGTATTTAAAGCCTTAAATCAAATATTTAAAACAATAACCAGCTATTTAAAGCCTTAAATTGGCTATAGAAAGCCTGAATCAGCTATTTAAAACCTTAAATTGGCTATTTAAAGCCTGAATCAGCTATTCAAAGGCTTAGATTAGCTATTTAAAACATTAAATCCACTATTTACAGCATGAAATCAGATATTTAAAACATTTAATCAGCTATTTACAATATTAAATCCAATCATCATTAATCAGCCACTTAAATATTTAAATCAGCTATTTAAAGCCTTAAATCAGCTATTCATATCATTAAATTAGCTATTTAAAGCCATATTAAGACTTGAAAACCATTAAATCAGCTATTTAAAGCCTTATATTAGCTATTTATAGCATTAAGCCAGTCATTTAAAGAGCTATTAATAGCATTAGGCCAGCCATTTAAAGAGCTATTTATTGCATTAAATCAGCCATTTAGAGCTATTCATAGCATTAAATCAGCCATTTAAAGAGCTATTTATAGCATTAAATCAGCCATTTAAAGAACTATTTATACCATAAAATCAGCCATTAAAGAGCTATTTATACCATGAAATCAGCCATTTACAGCATTAAACCAACCATTTAAAGCCTTAAAAATCTGCTATTTAAAGCATTAAATCAACCGTTCAAAGAGCTATTTATAGCATTAAATCCGCTATTTAAAGCATTAAATCAACCATTCAAAGAGCTTTTAAAGCATTAAATCCGATATTTAAAGCATTACATCAGTGATTGACAGCATTTCAAGTTATTAGCAGGCTTAGAATATTTCTGACAATAATGGGTCGATCGAAATAAAGTCATGTCACAATTCAGGTATATTGCAATATATCTATTATTATCCTGTGAATGATTTAGGACGGAAAAAATCCATGAAGGTCCTACGGTTAATTCAAGAGAGAAAGAAAGAAATAAAAGGAAAATAAAAGAAAACAATTATGACAAAAGGAACCACCTGGCCTTACGAAGCTTTGTAACTCTCTTTTCAAAGTCTCATCGAATGAAAAAAAAGAGAGTTATGGCGTTCAACGAGAACGTGTGTGTGTGCGTGTGCGCGCGCGCATGCGTGGCACTGGCACTCCGGCTGACGATGCCTGTGACCCCTGTGACCTTACTACGAAATTGGGGAGGACCGTGAGAGAGAGAGAGAGAGAGAGAGAGAGAGAGAGAGAGAGAGAGAGAGAGAGAGAGAGAGAGAGGGGGAGGTGTATACCTGGGTGACTTACACTACATTTATAAACATTAGAGGAAGTGAGGAATATAAACAAAGATGTTGTTAGGTTCATCGCTAGGGAAGAGAGAGAGAGAGAGAGAGAGAGAGAGAGAGAGAGAGAGAGAGAGAGAGAGACAGAGAGAGAGAGAGAGAGAGAGAGAGAGAGAGAGAGAGGTACCACCTGCCGGCTAAGTTGGCCTTGCCGGCCCTCGTATCCCCACAAAATGAATTAACTTTGGACTTAATAAACAAATATACATATTGTGCAGAGAGAGAGAGAGAGAGAGAGAGAGAGAGAGAGAGAGAGAGAGAGAGAGAGAGAGAGAGAGAGAGAGAGAAACATAACTTCACTGTCTTGTGATCTATAATAGCTTCACTGCAATTATGAGATATATATATATATATATATACACTGTACAGTATATATATATATATATATATATATATATATATATATATATATATATATATATATATATATATATATATATATATATATATATATATATATATATATATATATGTATAATTACAATTACACACATATGTATATATAGAGGGACGTATGTACGTATGTGTGTGTGTGTGTGTTTGTTGTGTGTGACGTAACAGATAATCTAAGGGGCAGAAAATTCGTTACATCATTTATCCCCGATAACAAACAATACCACGATAACAGATAAGCTTTTTAATAAACGCCTTTTTATCTAAAAAAAAAAAAAAAAGAAACCCTTCTGTAGTCATAAGTCTCCTTATCAGTTGAAGTATATGACCTCTCTCTCTCTCTCTCTCTCTCTCTTACACACACACACAATGCTCCATTTCTGTTACAAGCGTCCTTCTCTCTCTCTCTCTCTCTCTCTCTCTCTCTGCTAAATGCAGTCCAGGTCAAAAGACTTCCAACAACTCCCAATTTTTATTTCACCATCTTGGCATCTTTCCAAGTCCTTCTTCTTGTATCTATTAAAACCTCTTTGCCCTGGAGGAAGGCAGGAAGGAAGGAAGGAGAGAGAGAGAGAGAGAGAGAGAGAGAGAGAGAGAGAGAGAGAGAGAGAGAGAGAGAGAGAGAGAGAGACTCAGGACCCCCATAACATCATTTCCCTTCTATCCCGATGCACGTAATCTGGCTTCTCCAAGGATCCAAATATTTGCTCTCAGTTTCAACCCACTAAGCCTCGCCCAGAGAGAGAGAGAGAGAGAGAGAGAGAGAGAGAGAGACCAGACGCGAAAACAAAAACAGTTCAAGCAGAAAGTACAATCAGAAGGGGTAAATATTTATATAGGTCTAGTCACACAATAGATTGAAAATGAGAGAGAGAGAGAGAGAGAGAGAGAGAGAGAGAGAGAGAGAGAGAGAGAGAGAGAGAGAGAGAGAGAGAGTAGACAAGAAAACAAAAACAGTTCGAGCAGAAAGTACAATCAGAAGGGGGTCAATATTCATATAGGTCTAATCACACAACAGATTCAAAATAACGAAATGCTATAGGCCTAACAGCGAGAAAGAGACAGAGATAGAGAGAGAGAATGATGTTTACAAGACGTAAATGGCGCACTGTGAGAGAAATCGATGATGATGATGATGATGATAGCTTGTGAGAAGCTGATGCAGTGACTGGAGAAAGAATCTAAAAAAAAAAAATAGAAAGCAAAGGTGGATCTGTAACTTTGGACAGAGAGAGAGAGAGAGAGAGAGAGAGAGAGAGAGAGAGAGAATGTACAATTATTTACACATCCTTCACACAGTTTTCCATACTGCATATGACAGCTTGTCACAGGGCTTTCCAGGCCCAAATAATCCCTCTCCAAATTCTTATCTTCCGGTCTTTCGATGCACATGACAGGTTTTTGGAAACGCCCCAACGGCTCCCCTCCCTGCCTTCCCCTCCTTGCTGGTACTGGTAGTAGCGCTGCAGAAGGCGGCGTCCTTTAGCCAGGAGGAACCGGCCCCTTTCTAACTCCCTCACCCCAAAATATAGGGGGGGAAGGGGTTGATCATTTGGGTCAGATCTACCTTCATCTTAAACACCCATAGCATCATATGCTCTTAATTTCTCCCCATCGCCTCATGGTGCTACAGAAGGCCTAGCGTCCTTTTCGTCAAGAGGATCCAGGCTCCCTTCCCCCCAAAAAATGGGGGGTAGGGGGATGCTTTGGGGAGATATACGTTCATCCTAAACACTCCTAACATCCTTCTCATTTCTCTCCATTTAAGGAAACAGCTTCTATTGGGTTTGGTCATCAAAGGCCAACCATTAAGACATTACTGCTTTTGACTTTCAACCAAACGGCACCTTACCATTATCCACCCCTCCCCGGCTCACGCCCCTACTCACGCCCCCACCCACGCCCTTCCCCCACCCATCCAACTCCTCTACATCAAAATACCTTGCCTGTCGCCTCTCAGTCTCCCCCTCCCCCTTCTAACAGAGGAACCTTTTTTGAAGCTAAGAGAACTGATGGACTTGTGCCAATGGTCGTTGTAGGGTTGGAGGAGGAGGAGGAGGAGGAGGAGGAGGAGGAGGAGGAGGAAGGGAAAACTCACGAGGACATGGTACTGCTAATCACGAGAGAGAGAGAGAGAGAGAGAGAGAGAGAGAGAGAGAGAGAGAGAGAGAGAGAGAGAGAGGGGGCGGGAGCCCGGTAACGGAGCAAAGTGGGCCGAAAAGAAAGCAAAATGAATGACGATGATGATAACAGAGAGAGAGAGAGAGAGAGAGAGAGAGAGAGAGAGAGAGAGAGATCCACTCTCCATTCCAAATTCTTTTTGTTCCTCTCCTCTTTTCAAAAATTCTCTCAGTTCAGTACAACAATGAGTTTCCTTGCTCATTTAACTGTCATCTGTCTCTCCCTCCTTCACACGCGTCCGAAAGATACTTTATCTCTCTCTCTCTCTCTCTCTCTCTCTCTCTTAACGACCTCGTTCTTCTTCTTCTTCTTCTTCCTTTCTCCTTCTCTTTCGCACAGTGTTTGAGTGAGACGGAAGAATCATTCCCCTTTAAAACACGCCGAAGGGAACTAAACATTCTCTCTCTCTCTCTCTCTCTCTCTCTCTCTCACTGCCAAGCGCATGATATCGTTTGCTACACGACAGAAATACTACATTCATTCCTCTCTCCTTTGATGGCCGATCTCCGCTGAGGGAGGGAGGGAGACTTCTTCCGAGACATATTCGTCGTTGTTGTTGGACCAAACGAGGACCTTAAAATAAATAGGAAATGGATGAACGACGGCGTCCGCGAGATGGAACGAGACACGTTCGCTTTGTTCATCCAGGACACAGTGACCCGGCCACAGAAACACACATGCACACAAACGACCAACACAAATACATACACACAAGCAGCCATACACATACACAAGCACACAAAAAACCATACACAATCAAATACACATACAAACGACCATACACAAAGATATACACACAAACCATATACATACACATACGTACAAACACATACACAAACACACGCATACACAAACACATACACACAAACGCATACACACACACATACAACCATACACAAACACACACACGCACAAACACCCACATCCCATCTCCAGTTTGCAGAGGTTAATATCATTAAACTCCAGTTCCTGGATTCACCGTTATACGAGGTTAATTCTAAAAATGTTGAAAACAGGTTAACATGTTGGTGACATCATACAAATATCTCAAACATGTTGGAAACAAGTTGATGACATAGTAACTAATACAAATATCTCAAACATGTTGGAAACACGTTGATGACATATAAGTAACTTATCACACAAATATCACAAACATGTTGAAAACAAGTTGATGACACATTGGTAAATTATCATACAAATATCACAAACAGGTTGAAAACAAGTTGATGACATATTGGTAACATCATATAATTATCATATACATGTTGAAAACACCTAGGCGACATTGGTAACTTATCACAAACATGTTGAAAACTTGACAACATATTGGTAAATTTGCATACAAATACCACAAAAAAATTGAAAACAAGTTGACAACATACCGGCAACTTTTCATACAAATATCACAAACAAATTGAAAACAAGTTGACGACTTATTGGTAGATTTTTCATCAGTGCTTCAAACTGATTATTCACCATTAGCCAAAAGTCTGTTCTCCAATTCCGGTCTGTGACTTGTTTAGAACGTTTTTTTTACATGTATGCGACAAAGTGTCGATGTGTGTTGACTACATGTTTTCAATAGACAATGGACGCACCTTTATACGTATTGTTGTGTCTTTCAGAGACAAAAGAAAATAGTTACAAACGAATTAACTTTTTAAATTTAAGAGCAAAGATTTCTTTTCGCAGGTAGGAATAAGAAGTCATATTTTGTCCGTAAAAATAATAAATAAAAATGACTCAGCAACCGACCATTGGCTACCACTCCAACCGCCCACCCCCCACCCCGATCATTCCCCCAAGAGACAATTGGTAAAATCGATTCGAGAACTGGAAGTTATTGCATTAAAAAAAAAAAAAAAAAACTATCCTGTGCACACAAAACCAAACTGACCTATTAAAAAAACTGCATACCCTCTTGTTTCTCAGAATCGATTAACACGAAACTAGAAAGAAAAAGTAAAAAACTTCGGCGCATTCGAGTTTTCTGTACAGTCGCTACAGTGTATAATCAAGGCCACCGAAAATAGGTTTATCTTTCGGTGGTCTCTGTATAATGTTGTATGAGCCGCGGCCCATGAAACTTCAACCACGAACCGGTGGTGGCCTATCCTATATCGTTGACAGACGCACGATTATGGCTAAACTTAACCTTAAATAAAATAAAAATTACCGAGGCTAGAGGGCTGCAATTTGGTACGTTTGATGACTGGAGGGTGGACGATCAACATACCAATTTGCAGCCCTCTAGCCTCAGTATTTAGGGTCTGAGGGCGGACAGAAATAAGTGCGAACGGACAGACAGAGCCGGCACAAGAGTTTTCTTTCACAGAAAACTAAAATGGAGTTTTAATACCTGGAAGCGGCTAAACAATTATTTTTGAAGACAACAAAGTAGAAAGTAAAAGAGAGGAAGACTCAAGAGTTCATTTAATATAAAAATTACTTATTGTTTTGTTTTTAGAGTTGTAACGTAGGAGGTCAAAGACACTCAAGTATTTAAGTGCTTCCAACTTAACGGTTTCAACAGATTGAAATTTAACGGTTTTAACAGACACAGACTGTTATGTCTGTCAAGCTCTTGGTAAAATAAATCAATCTAAATATATATATATATATATATATATATATATATATATATATATATATATATATATATATATATATATATATATATATATATATATATATATATATATATATATATATATATATATATATATATATATATATATATATATATAATGCATCCACTACAGTAACTAGTTACCCCAGGCATTATCGAGCAATGCCTCAAATTGGATCAAAACCACACACATTTCTCAAGAATGTTACACAGAAAATATCGCTCGTGAGCAAGCCATATTTTGTTGAGTGTCCCCTCAAGTGGTAATTTGTTCAACGTTTTCTTTGTTTCTTGGCATTGTTGGTCTATACCAGAAGATGTGGCTTGTGAAACTTTCACTTGCACGATGAATCTTCTATAAAAGTAAACTGATCTATATATATATATATATATATATATATATATATATATATATATATATATATATATATATATATTCTAGGACATAAGTTCAGTTTGGTTTTCATAATCTCAGTCAAAATTCATTGACATCCATATGGCAACAAATTTAGGATCGTGTCCAAGTCCTGTAAGATTGAATAGGATAAGTCTCTACTAGAGATTCATCCTATTCAATCCTATGGGGCGAGGACCCGATCATTAAATTGTTGCCACATGGATGTCAATGAATTTAGTGTGTTATCATATGTGAACGTGTTAATTCCCCCCCCCCCTCTCTCTATCTCTCTCTCTTTTAACCTGTACAAAGAGAGATGTGTATGTTAACTTAAGGAGAGAGAGAGAGAGAGAGAGAGAGAGAGAGAGAGAGAGACGAACTCTCCTCTTTGTCACCTTCACAAAGAGAGATGTGTATGTTAACTGAAGAAGGAGAGAGAGAGAGAGAGAGAGAGAGAGAGAGAGAGAGAGAGAGGACTCTCTCTCTCTCTCTCTCTCTCTCTCTCTCTCTCTCTCTCTCTCTCTCTCACACACATAACGAATAAATCCCTAATCCCTGATACTCTAATCTTACTTTCCCTTATCAAGGACCAACACGGGAAGTCTTGACAAACAAAAAAATCCCTGTTAATCCCTAAGTCATGCGATAAGGTTTATACCGCTCGCGGTTACCAGATAAGCACTGAGGTTAATCCCACCTTTATAGGATTTAGGCTGTACAGGGGATTAAGCCTCGCAAATAGCCACAGCAGTTGTCGTCGACGAGGACGGTAAAAAAAAAAAAAACCTTTACTTTCTGCCACTTTTAATTCTGAGGTGATCTGTCAATTCTTCTTCCGAGAGAGCCTGTCATTTCAGATTCAGAGAATATATGTCAGTTAATGCTGAGATCTGTCATTTATAATTGTACGAAAATCTGTCAATTCTCATTGTGAGACGGTCTGTCAAATCTAATTCCGAGATCTCTCATCTTAATTCTGAAAAACTGTCAATTCATATTCTAAGATGATCTGGCATTCGAACACAGATCTGTCAAATCTAATTCCGAGAGGATCTGTTGGTTCTAATTCTGAGAAGATCTGTCAGTTCTAATTCTGAGAAGATCTGTCAGTTCTAATTCTGAGAAGATCTGTCAATCTATTTCTGAGGTGTTAATTCTAATTCCGAGGTCTGTCGTCCTAATTCTGAAATCTATCAATTCTAATTCCGAGGGATCATGAAATGGCGTGCATTCCATTCGTCCAGAATAATTATAAAAGTAAGTTAATTTCTTTATTGCAAAAGCATACGACACTCGCATGGGTCCGTGGTTACTACATATTACATCGTCTATAATATTATATCATCTATACTGTTCTATCGTCTATACTAGTATTATATCATCTATACAGCGTCGTCTATAATTATCATCGTGTCCCTTGTAAACAACAAGGTTATTTCTACTTGTTTGATTTTAGCCCAAAGGCCTCTCCTACTCGCTCGATTATGCGTAACACCTCCCCCCTTTCCTCGCTCTCCCCACCCCAAAAAAGGGCGTACCAAACCACCCCCAACACCATTCCCCCCCACCTCCAGTGACGCAAGACGTTACTCATTTATCTGCGCGAAAATCGTAAAAATAAATCCTCTATGACAACCATTTGGAAAGACCCACTGAAACTTCTACAGTGGCTGAGAAAAACAGGTTAGGAGGAGGAGGAGGAGGAGGAGGAGGAGGAGGAGGAGGAGGAGGAGGAGGAGGAGGAGGAGGAGGAGGAGGAGGAGGAGGAGTAGGGAGAGGGGGAAGAAAGGGAGAGGAATAAGCAGTGTTTACCAGAATGCTTTTTATCCCAACTCCTTATTCTCTCTATCTTAAGGTTGGTTTGTTTACTTTTCTTGGCCACGCAAGTTTGCATTGGCAATTTCTCACGAATAAGATGGAGGGTTGGTTCCTCTCTCTCTCTCTTATAACCGTCACAAATAGAGATGTGTATGTTAACTGCGGAAGAGAGAGAGAGAGAGAGAGAGAGAGAGAGAGAGAGAGAGAGAGAGAGAGAGAGAGAGAGAGAGAGAGAGAGAGAGAGAGAAAACGAACCCAAAACTCTCTCTCTTACTCATAACTGTCAAAAAGAGATATGTATGTTAACGAGAGAGAGAGAGAGAGAGAGAGAGAGAGAGAGAGAGAGAGAGAGAGAGAGAGAGAGAGAGAGAGAGTATTCGTCTTTTTACTCTCTCTTTTTCCCTCTTCTTTATTTAACATACACATCTCCCTTTGTGATGCTTACGAGAGAGAGAGAGAGAGAGAGAGAGAGAGAGAGAGAGAGAGAGAGAGAGGGGGGGAAGGGGGTTGGACTAGTGCCTACCGATCTGCTTGCAAATGCAAAAGGTCGCACAGTGCCCGAAGTATCATACATGTACGTATTCTCACAAAGCCTATCTGTCAAACTAGGAAACAACTGCACGACAAGAGAGTTAAAAATATCCTATTTTTACTCTTCTCTCTCTCTCTCTCTCTCTCTCTCTCTCTCTCTCTCTCTCTTTCTTCTTCTTCTTCTTCTTCTTCTTCTTCTTCTTCTTCTTCTTCTTCTTCTTCCACAATCGTAAAACAACGATAAAAAAAGGGGAAAATATGAAAATGTTTCTTGATGTGGAATCGTCTTCCAGTCCGGCCTCAGAGAGTCAACAATATCTCGAAATAAAAAGGCAATTCGAGGGAGGCATCTTACATTCTTCTTCTTCTTCTTCCTCTTCTTCTTCTTCTTCTTCTTCTTCTTCTTCTTCTTCTTCTTCTTCTTCTTCTTCTTCTTCTTCTTCTACGATCGCAAAACATCAAAAAAGAAGGAAACCAGAAAGATGTTTAGTGATGTGGAGACGTCTTCCAGTCCGGTTTTTACGCTCGACCTGATTTCAAAACATCTGGTGCTACTAGGCACTTAGCTGATTGACTCTGCTCTCAAACGTGATGCGAATTGATAAACAAGAGGTTGCAGCAACTTATAACTGATAAATAGAGGCTGCATCAAGCAATAACTGATAGACAGAGGCTGCAGCAACTGATAACACTTATACACACGAAGTTGCAACAACTGACTGATAACAAAAGTTGCAGCAGCTGATAACATTGATAAATATAGGCTACAGCAACTGATAACATTGATAAACAAAGGTTGCAGCAACTGATAACACTGATAAACAAGAGGTTGCAACAACTGATAAACAAGAGGTCGCAGCAACTGATAACACTGATAAACAAGAGGTTACAGCAACTGATAACACTGATAAACAAGAGGTTGCAACAACTGATAAACAAGAGGTCGCAGCAACTGATAACACTGATAAACAAGAAGTTGCAGCAACTGATAACACTGATAAACAAGAGGTTGCAACAACTGGTAATACTGATAAACAAGAGGTTGCAACAACTGATAAACAAGAGGTTGCAACAACTGATAAACAAGAGGTTGCAGCAACTGATAACACTGATAAACAAGAAGTTGCAGCAACTGATAACACTGATAAACAAGAGGTTGCAACAACTGATAAACAAGAGGTTGCAACAACTGATAATACAGATAAACAAGAGGTTGCAACAACTGGTAATACTGATAAACAAGAGGTTGTAAGAACTGATAACACTAATAAACAAGGGGTTGCAACAACTGATATCACTGATAAATAAGTGGTTGCATCAAGTAACATTATATTTCACTGTAATCAATTTCAAAGACACTTCACCGAACGATGAATCTCTGTTCAATTTTACACTGGCGTCTGAGAAGCTAAGTTGTTGATATGTTTTATCAGCGAATTAAAAAAAATATATCAATATTCCATTCAATCCACGTCATTAAAGTGTCTACTACTGCTATCATTATTACTATTACTACTATTACCATCATCAGTGATCCTTCCTGCGCAAGCAGACAAATAACCCAGCTAAATGTTGCATTATTTTAAGACGCAACTACCTGACTCTGAAGGTCGACGCTTGGACGAAAGCAAGCAAAAAAATGCGCAGAAGAAACGAGTTTCTGTACAGCCGCCACAGGCGTATAATCAAGGTCACAGAAGTTACTGTAGATCTGTCTTTCGGTGGTCGCGGTATAATTCTGTACGAGCCGCGGCCCATGAAACTTTAACCACTGCCCGGTGGTCGCCTATCCTATATCGTTGCCAGCAGCACGATTATGGCTAAATCTAACCTTAAATAAAATAAAAACTACTGAGGCTAGAGGGCTGCAATTTGGTATGTATGATGACTGGAGGGTGGATGATCAACATACTAATTTGCAGCCCCCTTGCCTCTGTAGTTTTTAAGATCTGAGGGCGAGCAGAAAAAGTGCAGACGGACAGACAAAGCCGGCACAACGGTCCTCTTCTACAGAAAACTAAAAATCAATGGATTTACGGTCACGAACAAGCAACGGTTAAGAAGATTTACCTGTCTCGTAAATACTGTTACCATTATTACTATTATTAGTTGTCTTTCTTGAATGAATGGACCAATAACCAACCTAAATATTGCATGATCAAGACGAAAACTGCCAGACTTTGAAAGTCAACGCTTGGACGAAAATAAAAAGCAATGTTAGGAAGATTTAACTGTCCTTAAGACCATCGACCCGTAACGCGGGAGATTGCTCAGTTTCAGTCAATCTTCTGAGGATTCTGTACAGCCACGAATAAGCGGATTTTGAAAGTTCAAAATTGTACAGTTGCTTTTTCCGGTCACGGATAAGCCTTATGGTAAGTTTAAACTTTTTTTTTAAGCCATGAACAAGCCGCTGAAGTCTACCTTACCATAAAATGGAGAACTGCAGTATCTGCAGAATTTTCTAAATTGAGATATGCCACCTATTGGGCTCGGGAAACACTAATACACAAATTACTGCAGTTTCAGAATGATTCTTCCATGCTTTATTTAGGGGGTCCCATTTGCAGTATCTGCAAAATCAGGAGTAAGACAAGGGAGTATCTACTATTTTTCTCAGTGTTTGCATTTTTGCTGATACTGCAGTCCTCCATTTTAGGGCAGAAGAAGCCTTTGAAATCTATTCATATAGTAATTGTGACTCAAGTAGATTAAAGTCTTTCATAATTATTTTTTTAAGGTTTTACACTTGTATGAATGAAATGAAAAGTCAAAGAATGCCACTATAAATTTGCTGGATGAGAAAAGTCCTTACAACATATTACTTATTACTTTCCGCCTGTTGTATGGGAATATTTTAAAATTAGTAATCACAGCGTATTTTAAGTGTATATGTATATACTGTACATGGCCAGGAACTGAAATCAAGTATTATTAATTTTCTGTAAAAGAAAATTGAGCCGCAAAAGACAATGGCTCACACAAAGATTAAATAACAGAGACCAGAAACGAGATAATAACAAAAGAATGAGGAATTTAATGAAAGGAATGTCCAAACAAAAACTAAATAAAAGAAAAATAATGGACAATAAATAAAGATAAAAAAAGAAGGAGGAACTCGGTCAAAATCCCGCAGTGGTTCCACCAATCGATAATATTGGGGAACATCTTCCACTGACCCAGTCAGTCTTAGCGGACGCCACCTGTGCAAATTCAACAGTGGTTCTCAAACTGGGGGTAATTACACCAGTGGGGGTAATGAAGCCGTTTCTGGGGGGGGTAACGAGGCACTCTCCCATCAATAATGCAGCAATAATATCTGTATTTCCTATTAATTATCAAAGAAATAATGCTTTAATTCTAGTTTGTAATAAAAGGAACAATGCTTTAATTTTAATTTCTTGACAAATGAATAATGCCTAAAATCTGAATTCTCTATTTCTTAAGACTTGAGTAAAAGTAAAATCAATTTCTTGCCTATAAAATACAATAGAAATTAAGCATTCCAATAATTTTCTTTCCTTTATATTATAAACTTCACATAACTGAAGAGGAACGGGGTAGGCAGGTTAAGGGCCATGGCGAGCTATCACACCACTGACGCAGGGGGTAAGGATACCAAGATACTTGAGAATCACTGGTTTAGAGGAGTTTCGTGCAGATTCGGGGTACAGGCATCTTCTTGGTTGGGGAGAGAGGGAAAGGGGAATGGGGGAGAGGGTGAAGGGGGAATGAGGGAGAAGAAAGGATGGCTTAGGGAAAGATGAATGCAAGTTTGACAACTGAAATTTTCGACAATGCTCTAAAGCATTGTATGCCATCAGTTTTCTTCAATAAATGGTTTGCTTTGTAAGTAACTTACTATTACAGGCAAACTCAGAGCGTATATATATATATATATATATATATATATATATATATATATATATATATATATATACATACATACATATACACACACACACACGATGGTAACTTTAAAAGTTCAAGCGAAGATGAAGATGTGACGCATTACTGCCCTGATGCTATTCTTGCATTTCAATACATTTTGACCTATTTATTAATTTATTTTATCTTTTTAATAAGTGAGATCTCTTTTTTCTATATTTCCCTTCACCTTTTCTTACTTCCTAATGAGCACCGTAATATCCTTTGGAAGCTTCTTCAATTTCAAGTCAATGGCCCCTTGGGTGGGCTTGTACCATCTGAACAGGGCTCGCCTGAATAATAATAATAATAATAATAATAATAATAATAATAATAATAATAATAATAATAATAATAATAATAATAATGGAGTGTCCTTGTAAACACGTGAGAAAGGACTGGATTCACGTACAGCGTCCACTTACTTTATATACAATGGCAAAAAGACTTATGGAATGCCCTTCTCCATTCTGTTACATTCTCATTTGCATAATCAGGAACATCTCCTCACGTTCTTAATTGCGTATTAGAATCTCTAAAAAGTTATTTTCCGTTATTTTTGCTTTTCCCCTAATGGAGAGAGAGAGAAAGAGACTTGTCAAATGAAAGCTACCCTTTAATCAACTTTCTTTCTCGACGCCTTCTATTCTCAGAAAGTAAGGGAAATGGCACACACTCTCTCTCTCTCTCTCTCCATCTCTCTCTTTGATGTTCACTTAGCAATCCAGAGAGTCTCGGGAAAATTTCGTTGCAAAATATATATAAATATATTTTTTTGTGATTCAGTTTAAATGAGCCAATTTTTCTCTTCGATAGAACTGAGGAATATATTTGCTGTTTAACTGAATACTTCGCGGAGTTTTTTTCTATTTGCTTTTGTATATTACTAAATATATCTTTGTCAAAAAAAATGTTTTTTATATGTCGTTCAGCGTCATTTAACGTATTTTTCTTTGATAACTGAAGGAATATATTTATTTTTAACTTAATATTTCGTAGAGTTTTGTTAAATTAGCTTTCGTAAATACTGAAAGAATATCTTTCCAAAAAATGTTTTTCTGTGATTCAGTGGAAATTAACGTATTTCTCTCTGATATTACTGAAGGGATGTATTTACTGTTTAACTGAATATTTCGCAGAGTTTTATATTAGCTTTCATTTACTGTTTAACTGAATGTTTGGGAGAGAGTTTTATATTAGCTTTCGTTTACTGTTTAACTGAATATTTCGCAATTTTATATTAGCTTTCGTTTACTGTTTAGCTGAATATTTCGCAGAGTTTTATATTAGCTTTCATTTACTGTTTAACCGAATATTTCGCAGAGTTTTATATTAGCTTTCGTTTACTGTTTAACTGAATATTTCGCAGGGCTTTATATTAGCTTTCGTTTACTGTTTAGCTGAATATTTCGCAGAGTTTTATATTAGCTTTCATTTACTGTTTAACCGAATATTTCGCAGAGTTTTATATTAGCTTTCGTTTACTGTTTAACTGAATATTTCGTAGGGTTTTATATTAGCTTTCGTTTACAGTTTAACTGAATATTTCATAGAGTTTTATATTAGCTTTCGTCTATCTCGGAAGAATATCTAATTCCCTTTCTTTTATTATCATCTACAATACAATTACGATCTTACATCACATACACACATACACACACACACACACACCATTTCTCCCCAAGCTTTTATGCTAATGATTTCACTTTACATAAAAATGAAGCCCCCCTTTTTTCCTCTCCCACAGTTTCCAGGAAGCGAATACTTACTTAGCCCGCCTTATTTTTTTTTTATTTTTTTTTTTTAGCTCTGAGCGAGTGATATGGGACTGAAAAGTGTCTTCTATGTCGAAGAATTGACTATAAGTGCAGAATCAGCATATGTTTGTTTGAAACGCTGGTTATGGGAGACTTAGAAACTTGGAGAGACTCCTTCTGCGGTCAATTTGTCTCTAATAATCGAGGTTTTAGAATCTTAGAACAATGGCCCTAGAACACTTTACATTTTAAGCCAGATTTGGAATGAGTCTAGGGTAATCTCTCTCTCTCTTTTCTCTGAAGGGGTATTAAAACTATTATCTTCGAATAGATGAAAGTCATTGTTAATGTACTTGTTCTCTCTCTCTCTCTCTCTCTCTCTCTCTCTCTCTCTCTCTCTCTCTCTCTCTCTCTCAGGAAAAAAATTAGATTAAAATTATTAGCTTTAATCAGATTAAAGACATTCTTAATGTACTTTTTCTCTCTCTCTCTTTCTCTCTCTGAAGACAAAATGGGGATATTAAAACTATCACCTCTAGCTAGACGAAAGACACTGTTAATGTACTTGCAATCTCTCTCTCTCTCTCTCTCTCTCTCTCTCTCTCTCTCTCTCTCTCTCTCTCAGGATAAAATTAGGAAAGTAAAATCATCTCTAACTTATCTCTCAGCAGATTGAAGGCATTAATACTTTACCTGCTCTCTCTCTCTCTCTCTCCCTCTCTCTCTCTCTCTCTCTCTCTCTCTCTCTCTCTCTCTCTCTCTCTCTCTCTCCCCCCGAGCCTTCTTTCCAAACCGGTCCCTCGAGGTGTATAAAATATGGCCTAACTAACGATGCTAAAAAAAAGATGGCGTCATTACTTTCGGAGACGTATACAAGACACAATTTTGCTCTTCTCCGTTCTCTTTAATAGTAGTAGTAGTAATAATACTATTACTATTAGTGTGGTAGTAGTAATGATAGCAGTATATTTTTTAATAAGTGATTTTTTTTTATCTACCATGACCTTCTGTTACTTCTTCTAAAAGAACACCATAATATGCATTGGAAGCTTGAACAGGGTTCATCTTAATAATAATAATAATAATAATAATAATAATAATAATAACTGATAGATTTAGTTACATGTTATAATTATAATTACCTAATTATCTAAAATGTATATATATATATATATATATATATATATATATATATATATATATATATATATATATATATATATATATATATATATATATATAGAGAGAGAGAGAGAGAGAGAGAGAGAGAGAGAGAGAGAGAGAGAGAGATATGATAGAAACTATCAACACACAATCACGTGTTTTCCGCCCTAGCCTGCCCAGGTATAGAGCCTTACGTACAGTGGTACTTAGGTTCCAATTTCTGTTACGACTTGTGTGGCTTCGTTGGCAGTGGTCTTGCCTTTCAATTGAAAGACCTGGGTTCGATCCTGATGTGAGTCAGAAATTTATATATATATATATAGATTAAAACACTGAAAGATTTAAAGACATATTTCATAATAAATCACATGTAATGGACTCCAATATAGAGTTTGGACCAAAGACCAAGCACTGGGACCTATGAGGTCACTCAGTCATTCAGCGCTGGAAAGGAAATTGAGAGCAGGTAGGTTTGAAAGGTGTAACAGGAGGAAAACCTCAAAGCAGTTGCATTATGAAATAATTGTTAGGAGACGGTTAAGGATAGCAAGATGGAAGAAAGAGAATATGAACGGAGGTACAGTAAAAGGAATGAGAGGGGTTGCAGCTGGGGGCCGAAGGGACGCTGCAAAGAACGCCTTTAAGTATAAAAATCTTATAACGCGGGAGAACAAATTGTACCTGTAAACAGTAACTGGCAACTGAGGACCAAAAGTGGGCGGATCTATGGGCCCCCCCCCCACAGAAAAAAACGCAATTTATAAACTAAAAAGAACCTCTGTATAAATGCCACCCAAATCACTTTAAAAAAACTGAAAACCTAAAAAGACACTGAAAGATATATCAATAAAAAAAATTCTTATGACACGAGAGAATAAAACCTAATCTGTAAACTGGAAACTGGCAACTCTGGACCCAAAGTGGGCGGACCTAAAGCCACCCTAAAAATAAAGACGAGATGATGATGATGATTAATAATAATAATAACCTTCCCAGCGACCTACCAAAGCCAACATTTCTTATTAAAATGAATGAACGTGAGTCGCCAACAATCTTTTCTTAGTTCGCCCTGCGTCCCTCCCCGGGCCAAAGAAAACGGAGTGTGCGTCTCTTGTGGATATTTCAGTCTTACGTAAGAGATGAAGTGATATTAATATATATCTCAATTTAATATTTATTTGTTTATTTACTTAGTCTGCTGGCTACAGCACGATATACGCAGGTCAGAGACGCATCAAATGAGATATTTAGTGGTAGGGATGTTTTCAAAGCCAGTGGGACGTGGGCCATTAAATACAAAGTTAAGAGTACGGATTTGCGAGAGTTGGTTTTGTGTGTGTGTGTGTGTGTGTGTGTGTGTGTGTGTGTGTGTGTGTGTGTGTGTGTGTGTGTGTGTGTCGTCAGTATCTGTTAACTGAAGGGGAGTGTAAGGGCCAGGTGTCGCGTCAAATCTGGCAAGGGATAAATAGGAATTCTGAGCCGCATGAACAATCTAAGTAGATCCGGGAATAAATCCCCACAGAAACACGCGCACACAGTATACATGCATGCATACATACATATATACATACACACACACACACACACACACATATATATTATATATATATATATATATATATATATATATATATATATATACACAAAATTTATTGCTATTATCTACCAAGTGTACATATAATCAAATCAATCTATCTATCTATTCACATATATACAGTATATACATACATACATTATATATATGTATGTATATTCCATTTATTATTATTAATTATTATTTGTTCATACAATTAAAACAATCTTTCTATCTATTCATATATGTATATATAATATATACTGTTTATAGCCTATATATAAACAAGCAATGAACACTAATAATATTAGACAGAAACCTCACACGCAGTCTTCCCATTTAAGCCTTCTGGTTCAAACTCAATCCTTTGTGATGAAGTAGCTTGACCCTTGCCCTTTGACCCTGGCTGCTACCCACTACATTCAACTAACATTCACATAAAGAACTCACTCCTTATTTCAGCAGACTGAAATTTAATGTCCACACATTATTATCGTAATAGTATACGATACTACCCACCCGCTCCCTAATGCAATAGGAGCCACACCCCACCCCAAAAAAGGACCCCTTTGTCCAAAACTGCCCCCCCCAAAAAAACACGCAGGGACCTAGACTCTTTACAACGTCTCCTTAAGCCTTCCTTTATTACTCTACACGTCGATGATAATCTCCCACAGAATTCATCAGAGAGAGAGAGAGAGAGAGAGAGAGAGAGAGAGAGAGAGAGAGAGAGAGAGAGAGAGAGAGAGACCTAGTTCCCCTAATTTTTCGCTGTCGACACCACTACCACAGGAAGATACAAACTCACTCTCTCTCTCTTTTTCCAGGGCCACTGTACTCACTGCTATCAGCTTTAAGCATGTAAAAATGGGTGTTGGGGGGGAGGAAGAAGAAGAAGAAGAATGTTCCCACAACTCTCTCTCTCTCTCTCTCTCTCTCCCTCTCTCTTTCTCTCTCTACAGTCAAACTATCCTGATAGCTTGTATCACTCTGCATCTATATACCATAAATAAATCTACTAAGAACATTCACATTCATATACTCACTACTTACAACATCAATCTAATTGTCAGCACAATCATCAGATAGCAGAATGAAAATAACTGTAAACAATTGTTTACAATCAGAATACCCAAGGTCATTAACTACTTATCGGCTTCTCTGACACCTGACACGTCAAACTGCGAAAGCCCACTTTCACTACCCCGGCAAGATCCTGTACTTATCTGTCAAGCTGAAATCTTTGTGTCGTGTATAATGTATAACCAAAATCTGTATTTGTCGAAAAAAAAAAACATTTATTTTATCGGCAATGTGAAGAGTTATCAGCTTACTCAGCGAGGTTTCAAAAAATCAGGAGAAATAATAATAATAATAATAATAATAATAATAATAATAATAATAATAATAATATATTACTATTTTTAGTTGTCAATTTACTTAGAATGGTTTCGGACACCCATTTGAAATAATAATAATAATAATAATAATAATAATAATAATAATAATAATAATAGTAAATTTATTATATACCAATACTTTAAAAGTTATCAATTTACTTAGTATGGTTTGGGACAACCCAGATAAATAATAATAATAATAATAATAAACAGTAAACTCTACACTTGACAAGGAAAAAATATATATATAAATATTAAGCTGGACAAGATACATCCTCAATTTTTATCGTATGAATAATTTTTTTGTTACCAAGAGTCTCTCCCTCCTAACCCCCTTTCTCTCCCTCCTACCCCTCCCCCAAAGAGACCTTCCCCCTTCTTATATAATCTGTAAGCCTGTGGGAGGCAACACCGAGTTTACGAGAGTCTTTGCAGTACTGGGATGATGCAGATAAGTGCCGTTGGGCACAACGAGCGACGAGTAGTCTGTAGTCTGCCCGGAAGCTTTGCGACGCCAGTTTGAAGAGGATGGGGGGAGGCACTTATATATACGGGCCGAATTCGCAGTAAAGCAACGGTTTTAGGAGCAGAAACAACGCGTGAAGAACAACACCAATAATAATAATAATGATAAGTTAATTTGATGACGGACCGTAAGTTCCCAGCTCAGAAAATAACAATAAAACAACAATAAAAATTCCCAACAGACATTTTTGTAATACTTCAATTAAAGAAACAACAAGAGGCATTACAAGTTGCTTAATTTAAGAGAAACAACGGCAAAATAACAATAAATATCCACGGAGGATATTTTTGTAGTACTTAAATAAAAAACAACAAGAGGCATTATAAGCTACTTGAATTAAGAGAAGCAACGGTAAAACAACAAGAAAATACCCAGATATTTTTGTAGTACTTTAAAAAAAACAACAGACATTAAAAGTTGCTTAATTTAAGAGAAACAACGGTAAAACAACAAGAAAAATCACCAGAAGATATTACTGTAGTACTTAAATAAAAAAAAAGAAACAAGAGGCATTATAAATTACTTAAATCAAGAGAAACAACGGCAAAACAACAAGAAAAATCCCCAGAGTAAAACAACAACAAAAACCCCAGTCGATATTTTTGCAGTACTTAAATAAAAAAAAAACAACAAGAGGCATTATAAGTTACTTAATTTAAGAGAAACAACGGTGAAACAACAAGAAAAATCCCCAGAGTAAAACAACAACAAAAACCCCAGTCGATATTTTTGCAGTACTTAAATAAAAAAAAACAAGAGCCATCATAAGTTACTTAATTTAAGAGAAACAACGGCGAAACAACAAGAAAAATCCCCAGAGTAAAACAACAACAAAAACCCCAGTCGATATTTTTGTAGTACTTAAATAAAAAAACAAGAGCCATCATAAGTTACTTAATTTAAGAGAAACAACGGTGAAACAACAAGAAAAATCCCCAGAGTAAAACAACAAAAACACCCAGTCGATATTTTTGTAGTACTTGAATAAAAAAACAAGAGGCATCATAAGTTACTTAATTTAAGAGAAACAACGGTGAAACAACAAGAAAAATCCCCAGAGTAAAACAACAACAAAAATCCCGGGTCGATATTTTTGTAGTACTTCAAAGAAAATAATTAAACGCACCATCACAATGCCACGACAATAAAATACCTACCAATACATTCGACCGCACACAGCTGCCATTTAACGAAGTGGAAATCGCCCCCGTAACCCCGCCCCCCTCCATCCCCAATACAAAAATGTATAAAAATGTATCAAAATAAAAACTACGCCAGAGGAGATTATCCAGTCAAGCGTGACAGCAAGACTAATATTTAATATATCTATCAATTTATTTTTTCAACGGTCACTGAGAGGAGGAGAATCATCGGAGAGAGAGAGAGAGAGAGAGAGAGAGAGAGAGAGAGAGAGAGAGAGAGAGAGAGAGAGAGAGAAATAACAACTATCATAATTTTTTCCTATGGATTATTGTCAGAATCAAGTTTTTTCTTTTTTTCACCATACTACTAGAGAGAGAGAGAGAGAGAGAGAGAGAGAGAGAGAGAGAGAGAGAGAGAGAGAGAGATACGACCCCCTCTCTCTACAGGTCTAACCTATCTTAACTAGTCTGTCAAGTGTCAATTAAAGGCTTCGCCTATATATCACCAGTACCTGGAAATTGGGAGGGAAACTTCCAATCAAGAACTCTGAGGGGTTGGTTCTCTAATGACGCCAGGTGAGAGAGAGAGAGAGAGAGAGAGAGAGAGAGAGAGAGAGAGAGAGAGAGAGAGAGAGAGAGAGAGAGAGAGAGAGAGAGAGACTAACCTATTCATCGATATGATAATTCAATACTCAGCTATTTTTCAAGTTAAAAATGACAGTTGCAATAACAGTAACGAGAGAGAGAGAGAGAGAGAGAGAGAGAGAGAGAGAGAGAGAGAGAGAGAGAGAGAGAGAGAGAGAGAGAGAGACTAACCTATTCATCTATGTGACAATTCAATGCTACTCACAGTCATTTTCTAAATTAAACATTCCTTTTGCAGTACCGGTAGAGAGAGAGAGAGAGAGAGAGAGAGAGAGAGAGAGAGAGAGAGAGAGACTAACTTATTCCTGTACGTGATAATTCAATACTCAGTTATTTTATGAGATAAAAATTACTGTTGCAATACCTTGTAACGGGAGGAGAGAGAGAGAGAGAGAGAGAGAGAGAGAGAGAGAGAGAGAGAGAGAGAGAGAGAGAGAGAGACCGTTACAAATGTTCAGATGAAGAAATCAAAATAGGAAATTGCGTCACAGCTATTGGGTAAAAATAAGATTTGCCAGCGGATATCCGGTGCTGGTCGTTTTTCTTTAGTCGTTCTCTACTGCACCTCTTTTGGAAGTTACTCAGCTTCTCTATCTTTGTTTCTTTATTTTTTTCTTTCTATTCACCTTTTATCTCCTTCCCCTTTACTGCTTGGGTGTGTACTGTCTTCATGTATATCATCTATGTATACACATGCTGTAAATACATACCTATGTATATAATCGATTGATACATTTGATGTAAAATAAAATCCTTTGTACTTCAGTAACATTTAAACTTAGAAACAAAATGATATATATGTATGTCTATAAAATATATAAACATATGCACAAATGTATTTATATATATAAATATATATAACATATATATATATATATATACATACATACATACATACATATATATATATATATATATATATATATATATATATATATATATATATATATATATATATATATATATATATATATATATATATCTTTCAGTACACCAATATTTCATCGTCCAAGAAAATACCAAGGCTGTAGCAGATGTCCCCAGCGCAGGTGCACGGTAGCAAGCAGCAACGCAGGTGTTCAGTGACCGCGCAGAGGTGCA
The DNA here is from genome assembly GCF_040412425.1 of Macrobrachium rosenbergii. NCBI lineage: Eukaryota > Metazoa > Arthropoda > Malacostraca > Decapoda > Palaemonidae > Macrobrachium > Macrobrachium rosenbergii. The sequence continues at coordinate 65,399,800 of NC_089746.1, read as the reverse complement.
CCTGCACGTGTATGTATACTTCATTAAACACATTTTTTTACTGATGTTTATTTACACACGTTTCAAAGTGACCTAAAATCGAACTGTAAAACGACACACTAACCCAGTTTCAAGAATTCACTGCGGACACCGTTAAGTTTTATATGTTTTTTTTTCTTCTTTGTGATAAATATGGAAGGTTAAAATTTGGATAACTGATCTTTCTTAACATTATGGACACGTAAGAGGCGAGCTCGTTTCAAACGTAAGCGTGTTTTGGTTCGACACCACGACATTTGAATAAGTTGTTCGTGTTTGTGGTTAAGTATACAGTATATATTTTGTTTTGGTTTTGATTCTTCTTTATTATTTTGCAAGACGAGGGGGAATTATCATCACCCCCTGACCCGAGGCAAGACGAACAGGAGAGGGGAAATGGGTAAGGGCAAGGAAAAGGGGTAATGGGTAAGGGGCAAAGGGGGGAAACGGACAACACACACACACAAGACGCACCCGAACCGATAGGTGTAAAGAAAGGTACTGCCACCGATACAGCGGCGCCCGAAAGACGATGAGGAGTGAGGGAGGACGGAAGAGGGAGGCGGTGGAGGATCCCTCCGCCACCACCGCCGCCACCACCACCACCGCTCACACACAGCCACCCGGCTCCCACCCCCACCCCCATCCTCCACCACCACCATACAAACTGAAGCGCGCAACCCCCTTCCCTTGCCCCGCCCACTTGCGATTTACACCAATCATCGCCTTCCGTGGGCGTGTCCTGCTGTACCAAATAGGGAGTGGTAAAAAAAAAAGAAACATATATAAACAACAGCAATAAACAAGGTTATCCAGTCTGCTACTTTTGATAAGGAGGGATATATGTTACGTATTTTTAGACCCATACGCTTGCTATCTCGCTTCCAGGCCTATGCAATGGGACACGAGAAGAAGAATAATAAGCCTATTTCACGGAGTCGTTTCAATTATCGTAATGCGAGGCAGGTATAATATTTCGCGTAAATGTAATTTTCTTTCCATTAGGATAATGGAGAGTTAGATATGTTCCAGTAGATATAAAGATACCTGGAGTTTTGTTCATACGAAAGTTATACAGTTCTTGAGTTATTTTTCACTGTCGTCTGAAAATGGCTTGGAACTATGGAATATATTTCTTTTAAGTTATGAAGATTAATCTTTATTTTTCTTTTTTTGTTTTTGTTTATGAAGATTTTTCAAGTAGTTCACATTTTTCTATTTTTATATAGTTTTCCGTTGGTTAAGCTTTCTTTTATTGTTTATATATATATATATATATATATATATATATATGTATATGTATATATATATACACATATATATATAAATTATATACATATGTATGTATGTATGTAGACAAACATAAATAAGACAGTATCTTACATGTCCACTAAAAACATCTATGGAGAAGATATAATAATGTCTTTATTTTATATTAATTAACAAAGAAATAATGCTTTAATTCCAGTTTGTAATAAAAGAAACAATGGTTTAATTTTATTTTTTTGTCAAAGGAATAATGTCTAAAACCTAAATCCTTTACTTCTTAAGACTTGAGTGAAAGTAAAATTAATTTCTTGCATATAAAATGCATTAGAAAAATTAAGCATTCCGATACTTCTCTTTCCTTTACATTATAACTTCACATAACTGAAGAGGAATGGGGTAGACAGGGGTCGCGGTTGATCTAGCAAACCACTGATGACGGGACAGGTAACGACACCAAAACAAATTCGAGAACCACTGCCACAGGAGCACTTGAAACTCTTATATATAAAATGATTATCATCAACCCTGACCTCTCCCATACGGCCAGACTTGACACTTGCGATCGAGACACGATAAAGAGGGCTGCCAATCATTTTAAAGTTTGCATATCTGTGCCGTGTTAGATTATATATTCCTGGTCTCCAGTGAACTAGTTTTGTCTCGAGTGAATTGTTTTTATTATTATTTTTTTTTTGGGGTGGGTTAATTGTCCGTCTGTTGAAAGGGGTGAAACATTGTTGAAACAGCAATGGCCTACTGAGAGAGAGAGAGAGAGAGAGAGAGAGAGAGAGAGAGAGAGAGAGAGAGAGAGAGAGAGAGAGAGAGAGAGAGAGAGAGAGAGCTTGCTGATATGTTTCTCAGCAAGATTCTTACAAAGAGAGAGAGAGAGAGAGAGAGAGAGAGAGAGAGAGAGAGAGAGAGAGAGATTACTGAGATGCTTCTCAGCAAGATTCTTGAGAGATAGAGAGAGAGAGAGAGTGCTTCTCAACAAGATTCTTGAGAGAGAGAGAGAGAGAGAGAGAGAGAGAGAGAGAGAGAGAGAGAGAGAGAGAGAGAAAGTAGGTATCTCCAAGAAGGCTCTGCTTCGCTTATGGTAAAATAGTCAATCTTGCATGCAGTTCCCGTAAATCTTCCAACGGCACCCTTAGATGTTCTACGAAGTATATATCTTCAGTATCCAAATCAACCATACTCAAGACTCCATCGCTTTCTCGCTGAATCAGCACTAATCGGCAAGGAGCAACGGCATTTCTCCCAGAATCCTGCTTTCTTCGAAAACACACACACATACAAACACATACTAATTTAAGGCCAAGGTTCGCCTTCTGGACAAGTTCCAAAACTTGCGACCTGCAATGGGTGCTTTGGTCAATCTATAGAGACATTGGAGAGAGAGAGAGAGAGAGAGAGAGAGAGAGAGAGAGAGAGAGAGAGAGAGAGGGGGGAAGGGTGTGTATAAAAGTAATTTCATGACTGCTACTTTGAAATTCCAGCCTTTAGGAAAGCTTGCTGCCATAAGATTTTGACCTGGAAGTTTCACACGAAAGTTTCAGAAGGGTCATGAAAAGTTTCAAATGTCTATGAAAGTTTCACATGAAAGCTTCAGAAGGTCTATGAAAGTTTCAGGAGGAAGGTTTAAAAGAAGGCCCCTAAAAGTTTCAGAAGGAGGGTTTAAAAGAAGGCTCATGAAAGTTTCAGGAGGAGGGTTTAAAAGAAGGCTCATGGAAGTTTCAAAAGGAAGGTTTAAGAAGGACCATGAACGTTTCAAATTTAAGAAGGACCAGGAAAGTTTCAAATTTAAGAAGGACCAGGAAAGTTTCAAATTTAAGAAGGACCAGGAAAGTTTCAAATTTAAGAAGGACCAGGAAAGTTTCAAATTTAAGAAGGACCAGGAAAGTTTCAAATTTAAGAAGGACCAGGAAAGTCTCGGAAGGAAGGAAGGTGGGCCTTTTCTTATAGACAGCTTAGGCAAGGTTGCAATGCACTGATGACTGGACATCTCTCAACCTTGACTGACGTGGTACCCTCCTTGTGAGGTCACATCCTGGTGGCACTTTTAGTTTTAAAAAGTAAGGTACTTCTGACACTTTTATTTTTATACATTAAGGTACTTAATTTATCCTTAGGCCTCCATCGGCCAGCACCCAAAATAAACTTTCCACTCTCTCTCTCTCTCTCTCTCTCTCTCTCTCTCTCTCTCTCTCTCTCTCTCTCTCTCTCTCTCTCTCTCTCTCTCATGGATTAAGCAATCTCTTAGTGTACCATTACGCCTTCAATTCGACCCAAAATGAGTTGAAAGGGTTGATTCTCTCTCTCTCTCTCTCTCTCTCTCTCTCTCTCTCTCTCTCTCTCTCTCTCTCTCTCTCTCATTTTGAGGGTTGATTCTGATGTCTAGTAACAAAAAGTCACTGTGTGAAGGCGCTAGATCGTAGTAGTGTCTTCAGAAAAGAGATGTTTACAGACTGATAACAAAAATTGTTACCAAGCAAGAAATTACTTGTGGAGTCATTGCACCAAAGTTAATCATGCAAATATATATATAAAAAAAATCTTTTGTTATCGTATTTACGTACCTGTATACAATCTGTAACACAATATATATAAATATACATAATATATATAATAATGTATGTATATATATATATATATATATATATATATATATATATATATATATATATATATATATATGTTTGTGTGTGGGTGTGTGTGTGTGTGTGTACACAGTAGTACCAGCCATGCACTGTTTACTAAAAGATAAACCTCAGTTCAGATAAGCAGCAACAAAATAAGGAAAAAAAAAAAATTCCTTTTAGTGGCGTAAGGAGATTTTTAGGCAGACCATTCATACTCAATTCGACTTGATGAATAAGCAGGTAAGTCCCTTCAATATATCGTAGAGTAATTTTCATCCCTTTTGACAAATAAAATCAAGTTCAATTATCAGATACAAGCAAATCACAAAATACAAGAAAATAAAATAAATATATAAATCAATCAATAAATAAATATGTAATAAGCCAAAGCATCAAGATTACTCAGGGGATAAGTATTTCATTTTTGAAAGCATCCTTAAAAATTAATAGGGGAAAACTAAACGTACAACAAAACGAACAGAAAAGGGAGAGAGAGAGAGAGAGAGAGAGAGAGAGAGAGAGAGAGAGAGAGAGAGAGAGAGAGAGAGAGAGAGAGAGAGAGAGACTATAAGCGTGCCGTCTATAATGCGTGTGGCTCGGTATTTACTTCCCATAATGGAATGTAATCACACGTGAGCTACATAGATAAATAGAGATAGATAAGATAGATAGATAAAGAGATAAATAGACAGACAGATAGATAGATAGACAGATAGACAGATAATGAAAATAGACAGATAGATAAATAGATAGACAGTCATACAGATGGATAAAGAAAGTGGACAAATAGATAGACAGTTAGGCATAAAGAAAATAGACAGATATATAGATAAATAGAAAGGCAGTCATATAGACAGATAAAGAAAACAGACACACAGATATATAGATACAGACAGGCATAATAGACAGATAAAGAAAATAGACAGTTAGATAGACAGAGACAGGATACATGTGGATACATAGATAGATAAGATATAGAGATAGGACAAGATAGACAGATAGATAGATAAGGGTACGAAATAGACACATAGATGGACACAGATAACGAATACATAGATAGCTAAGACACAGACAGATAGAAATACGAAACAGACAGATAAGATAGATAGATAGATAGATACAAAATAGATAGATAGAAACATATAGACATATAGATAAGATAGGTAGACAAACAAATACAGAATTAGACAGATGAATGGACAACAAACTACAACAAACAAACAAACAAACAAAGAACGAAATCGGCAGAAGAAAGTGAGCGAGGAGGGGGAAGAAAGGCCAAGCGGTGTATGGGTGACCAGCCATTCAAAAAACTTACTATATACCAAAAGAAGAGGAATTTGGGGGACTCGTTTCAAACTTACAATCTGAAACACAAGAAAGAAAAACGTGCCGGTGAGTATTTTTTCAAAAACGAAAATAACAAAATAAAATGACTTAAAAACTTATAATAATAATAATAATAATAATAATAATAATAATAATAATAATAATAATAATAATTTTTGCAAAGTGACCAACGTCTAAAAATAAATAAGTAAAAATAAGTAAATTTTATTTTACCTATATTTACTAATGATTACATCTAATAAACAATGATCTATGAACTATATACACTATGTTTACTCTATATACTCTATTTTTTCAGAACAGACTATAAATATACACATGCAAATAAATGTACTAAGTTTATCATTCAATACATAACGAAAAGTTGTTGGACATCACAGTATACATAAGCAACATTAAATATACATATGTACATCTATATATATATATATGTATACATATAATTATATATATTGACGCAAAAGAGCAAATAAAAATTGGAATATCTTTCCCATTTAAGTTACAGCATTCAAAAACAAACTACATACGACGAAAATAAATTATTATACAGAATATATATATATTATATATAAATATATATATATATATATATATATATATATATATATATATATATATATTATATATATACAAATATATACATTATATAATATATATATATAATGGTTTTAAATCCTGACCAGTTTCGTCTCTATTATTACGCCATTTTCAGAGGATGATATATATATATATATATATATATATATATATATATATATATATATATATATATATATATATATATAATTAATTTTTACAAAACAAACAATTAATTCAAACAACATTCATAATCTACAATTATGAAAAAAATGTAATAAAATTCCTCTCCAATTTCCACGGAATTTCAAAGTTAAACTTGGAAGTTGTTTTTCCTAATCTTGTATTATCATTCCGATTCGACGGTCGAAAAGAAAAAGCGGAAAAAACTTAATAAAAAAAAACAATTTCCTCTCTCTCTCTGATGAGGATACCATACAAGGAAAGACATCATGTTTCTTGTCTCATTTCCTGAAGAAGTTTTTATTTTTATTTTTTAGCAGACTGAGGTCTTACTATCTGTAATTTTCAGTCGACTCAAGTTTTATTATTTTTAGTTTCTTTTAGCCGACTAAAGTTTTACTATTTTTATTTTTTTAGTCGACTAAAGTTTTATTATTTTTATTTTTTTTGGTCGACTGAAGTTTTACTATTTTTATTTTTTTAGTCGACTAAAGTTTTATCTTTATTTTTTAGTCGACTAAAAATAAAGTTAAAACGTTATCTTTATTTTTTGTAGTCGACTAAAGTTTATTTATCTTTTTTTTTTTTTTTTGCCTAGTCGGCTAACATTTTTTCCCCATATTTTTTTAGTCGACTCAAGTTTATTTACCTTTGTTTTTTTTTAGTCGACTAAAATTTTTTTCATAATTTTTTTTAGTCAACTCAAGTTTATTTATCATTATTGTTTTTAGTCGGCTAAAACTTTTCCGTATTTTTTTTTTGTCGACTAAAATTTTTTTTCATATTTTTTTAGTCGACTTTTTTTTTTTTTTTTTTTTTTTGTCAACTACAGCTCAATGTTGTGAAGATGTTCAGAAGACATCTTCTAAAGATGTCAAAATCGGATCGCTAAGGCTTATCTCCTTTCCAACTGACCATCATATGAAGGCCCGATGGTCAAATACTCTGTTCCGGTAGAGGGATATTTCCATGGGCCTCTCTCTCTCTCTCTCTCTCTCTCTCTCTCTCTCTCTCTCTCTCTCTCTCTCTCTCTCTCTCTCTTAGAAGGAAATATTTCACAAATTCGTTACCTTAGAAATAAGACTTCGTTACAGAGAGAGAGAGAGAGAGAGAGAGAGAGAGAGAGAGAGAGAGAGAGAGAGAGAGAGAGAGAGAGAGAGAGAGAGACTCACTCACTCACTCTCTCTTAGAAGGAAATATTAAGGAAATATTTCACAAATTCGTTACCTTGGAAATACGGCTTCGTTACAGAGAGAGAGAGAGAGAGGTTTCAGAATTAACTAGACAGAGAGAGAGAGATTTCAGAACTGGCTAGAGAGAGAGAGAGAGAGAGAGAGAGAGAGAGAGAGAGAGAGAGAGATTTTAGGAATTGACCCGAGTGAAAGAGAGAATTACTGAATTAGCGACAGGGAGAGAGAGAGAGAGAGAGAGAGAGAGAGAGAGAGAGAGAGAGAGAGAGAGAGAGAGAGAGAGAGAGACATTTCAGAATTAGCTAGAACGAGTCTTTGTGTACTAGGAGCAAAAAATTATATCTTTCCCGAGAGCATAAAACTTCCCCCTGCCTCGTTCACTCTAATGAGGACAATAGCAGACAGAAAAATTGAGAGACAATAAAGACAGGGAATCTTTTACCTCCCCTTCTTTAGAATCTGCAATGAGAGAGAGAGAGAGACAGAGAGATTCTGAGATGAGATGCGACGAGGAACAGATTCCAAGGCAATACATGCGTATTCTCTGTCTTTAAAACACGTGGAGGGGAGGGGGGGATGACCTAGATAGGATACGGCAACGCCAATTGGCCGACAGGATTTTTTTTTTTTTTGGAAACATTCTTTTGAAAAACTTTCATTAAAAATTATATTCATAGAGAAAGCGGCGAGACATATACAGTCTACTTGACCAGAATAATAATAATAATAATAATAATAATAATAATAATAATAATAATAATAATAATAATAATAATAATACCCTTTATTGCAGCTCAGGGCCATATAAATGGAATATACAAATAGGTAAGTAAACAATAAATATACATACATACATACAAACATACACACACTATATATATATATATGTCTATATATATATATATATATATATATATATATATATATATATATATATATATATATATATATACTGTATATATCTATATATATATGTATACTGTATATATCTATATATATGTGTATATATATACACACATATATATAAGTGTGTGTATTTTATGAATGACAGGAATAAGAAAACTCAAATAAACTTGTAAAAAAAAAAAAAAAAAAGTCGGTATCAGCAATACCACTGTGGTTTGAAACGGAAGCCGAATACAATATTGGTTCGAACAAGATCACGTCGGAAATCTTTTCTCTCTAGAATATGAAATCTACCTGAAAGCTTGAGGACTTCATAGCATTCTCAGGATCTAAACTTGAAACCTGGTGAATGACTCAAAATTTCAGGACATTACCAATCAAGTAAAAAATGCGCCGAAGTTTCTTCGGCGTAATCGAGTTTTCTGTGCAGCCGCTACAGCGTATAATCAAGGCCACCGAAAACAGATCTATCTTTAGGTGATCTCGGTATAATGCTGTATGAGCTGCGGCCCATGAAACTTTAACCACGGCCCGGTGGTGGCCTGGCTTATATTGTTGCCAGACGCACGATTATGGCTAACTTTAACCTTAAATAAAACAAAAACTATTGAGGCTAGAGGGCTGCACTTGGATGGGTGGAGGGTGGATGATCAGTATACCAATTTACAGCCCTCTAGCCTTAGTAGTTTTTAAGATCTGAGGGCCGATAGAAAAAGTGCGGACAGAATGAAGTGCGGACGGACAGACAAAGCCGGCACAATAGTTTTAGTAACTTTCATTTATCTAGTAACTTTATCAATAACAATTTCTATAGTAACTTTACATATAGTATATAATCTATCAATTATGTGAATAAATTTTAAGTCTTGAGATATACCATGGAAGAAGTTTTTGGACTCTCTCTCTCTCTCTCTCTCTCTCTCTCTCTCTCTCTCTCTCTCTCTCTCTCTCTCTCTATATATATATATATATATATATATATATATATATATATATGTGTTTGTGTGTGTGTGTGTGTGTGTGTGTGTGTGTTATATTTATATATATACACCTATTAAATCTGTTACTTGAAAACTCTACACATGAAAGAGAGAGAGAGAGAGAGAGAGAGAGAGAGAGAGAGAGAGAGAGAGAGAGAGAGAGAGAGAGAGAGAGAGAGAGAGAGAGAGAGAGAATTATTTCTTTTGCACATAACACTTCGACAAATATCTGTCCAGATATATCACTCTCAAGAGAGAGAGAGAGAGAGAGAGAGAGAGAGAGAGAGAGAGAGAGAGAGAGAGAGAGAGAGAGAGAGAGAGAAATTACTTCTTTTGCACGTCACACTTCGACAAATATCTTGCCAGATACATGAACATGAATCTCAAAGAGAGAGAGAGAGAGAGAGAGAGAGAGAGAGAGAGAGAGAGAGAGAGAGAGAGAGAGAGAGCACTAAACTTCCCCCATGGGCCCTTTCACCTCAGAACTTCTCTATCTATCGATTGTAGGTCGAGACTTTCCGATACCTGGCTCCCTTTTTGGAAAACTTCTTCCCAAGAACTTGGTGACCTCTTCTGCTCCAAGTCCATTCTCGGGAATTCCGGGAATCCCAGGAACGCTCCAACTGTTCCTGTACCCCAAAACAATGTTGGACTTGCTCCACGGGCCAACAGACAATGCCAATCATAATTATATCTTAGGATTTTTTGACGAATCGATTGATTAGACTAACTTGATTTAAGGATTTAGAAATGTCAGGCAAAATGACTTTATAATAAACATGATTCTGGCATTATTATTATTATTATTATTATTATTATTATTATTATTATTATTATTATTAATCCCTGTCTTGATACAGGAGAACAATGTTAATGAAAGTACATCATAAAATGCTAAAACAATACAATATCTGTAAGCAAGTGGGCAGCTACAGTAAGAAAACCATCTATAATCCCTCGTCTTGATACAGGAGAATAATGCATACAGAATGAAGATTCAGTATAAAATGCTTAAAAGTACAAAAAATGCAGATCACGGGGAAATCTTGTAAGATACAGGACAGATACAGGTAAGAGAACCAACTGTAATCCCTCTCTTGATACAGGAGAACAATGTATAATGAAAGTACAGTATACAGTGCTTAAAAAATACAAAAAATCAGTAGATTACAGGGAAATCTGTAAGAAGTTTGACAGATGCATTCAAGAGAACCAATTACAAAAAGTACAAAAATCCGTTAAATTACAGGGAAATCTGTAAGAAGCTTGACAGATACATTCAAGAGAACCCGTTACAAAAAATACAAAAATCCAGTAGATTACAGGGAGACCCAATTACAATCCCTCGTCTTGTTACAGAACAGTAAGATACAGTATACAGCGCTTACAGATAAAAAAATACAGTATATTACAGAGATATCTGAAAGCTAACAAATCCATGGAGGATACATGTTATGGAAGACACGCAAAATAACATTAATGAAACGATACAGGCTATCTATGAATTATGTAACGAGTTGAATTATTCAAGCGACCTACCCTTCGCCATTGTAAGCTCGACCACGCGCATTACGAATGAGAACGGAATAACAAAGGCCAGATGCAATGCGAATACTGTTATGGGGGTTACTGTGTACTTGGTACCTCGGTGATACAATAAGATTGCGGAAGAATTAGCAATGTGGAATGCTGGTGGTTTCACTGAAGGAATCGAAGTCTTGTTTATTGAAAAGATTTTTACGACAGAAACATGGATTATTCAATAAATTATAAAAAAACACATAATTTGGGCACCTCTCACAAACAAGTATTCAATAAATTACAAAAACATTTTGGGCCCTCTCACAAACATGAATTATTCAATAAATTATAAAAAAAACATAATTTGGGACCCTCTCACAAACAAGAATCACTCAGTTACAAAAACTAACATTTCGGGGCCTCTCACAAACATGAATTATTCAATAAATTATAAAAACAAACATCTTGGGCCCTCTCACAAACACTAATTATTCAGTGAAATTTAAAAACATAATCTGGGCCCCTCTCACAATCAAGAATTATTCAATAAAGTATATAAAAAAATAACTTGAGCCCCCTCACAAACAAGAATTTAAAAAAATATATAAAAGCAAACATAATTTGGGCCCTTTTGCCAAAAAGTGGGCCAACAGAAAGGGTCTCCCAAAGTAAACACGATTAGACAGACGTATGGTTAAGTGGATGGATTGATAAATGTTTGTGGGTGCATTAGCAAGATCACATACACGTGTGTGTGTCTGCATGTACACACACGCGCACACATACACACATTACATAAATATACATGACTGAATGCATATCCCGAAGCCTTAAAAGTAATACACAGTCAAACAAAAAAATCTGTTTTTGATGAGAAACTGAAAAAAATTCTATATTTAAATAACTGAAAAATCTTCACCTATAGCTCTCGGCTTCACGTACTGTTTAGGGATTTTGAAAAACCAATATATCAATAAAAAAAAACACGAGGACAATAAGTACCATCTGTCATCCTCTACAGAGTGAAAGGATAAATGATTTTTTTCAAGAAAGAATGTAAAAAATCTCTTGAAAACTACAATAACTATATACCATCTTCATCTCTATTTCTGAGATTAAGGGACTGTGAAAGAAATTTGATAAACTAGTATACCAATAAAAAAACATGAAGACAGTAGGTACCATCTCTCATTTCCTGATCAGCCATCACAATATGCATCTCATCATGAAACGTCTGCTATTTTTATGGAGACGAAAAAGGCTACAAAATAAGCAATTGAATTTTAATGTTGTCTACCGGATGGACGCCCTAATGTTATTTTCTGGTTAGACCTTAGGGTATCAGATATCAAATTTGAAAGGGGGGTTGAGGGAAGGGGGAAGGGAGAGGTTAGAACTCGTCTCCTTGAGATGGTATAGCCTATCACGTATACATATACAATACATACATACATACATATACATATACATACACGTAACCAGATCCACAGATTAAAACCACACAAAAGAAAGTTTAAAATGGTCTCTCTCTCTCTCTCTCTCTCTCTCTCTCTCTCTCTCTCTCTCTCTCTCTCTGATGACATGGTAGTATCATATTCGATTTTGAAGACCTTCCAAGTTCTGGGAAATTAATTTTGATCAACTGAGCTTCGGGGATAATAGTTACGTCATATGATATGCCGTATCAATATATATAAAAGTTTTTGTTATTACAGAACATTTAGGGCGGGGGATGCCAAGATATATATTTAAATTAATACGTATATATATAAATATAAATATGTATACTGTATATATATATATATATATATATATATATATATATATATATATATATATATATATATATATATATCGACTACTTTCCAGAACTTGAACGGTTCTCCTTACCATCATCAATAATAATAATAATAATAATAATAATAATAATAATAATAATAATAATAATAATAATAAGAAGAAGAAGAAGAAGAAGAAGAAGAAGAAGAAGAAGAAGAAGAAGAAGAAGAAGAAGAAGAATAACACTAAGGAGGATAGGAATAGGAAGGAGAATTTCAATATTTTCAAAATATTTATAAAAGAAAACAATCACTAATATGTCACACAAAGAACACGTCAAAAAACTGACAAAAAAAAAAAAAACAAGTAAAACATAAGCCGAAGTTTCCTCGGCGCAATCGAGTTTTCTGTACAGCCGCTACCGCTAATAATCAAGGTCACCGAAAATACAGTTGATCTATCTTTCGATGGTCTCAGTATAACGCTGTATGAGCCGCTGCCCATGAAACTTTAACCACGTCCCGGTAATGGCCTATCCTATTTCGCTGCCAGACGCACGATTATGACTAACTTTAATCTTAAATAAAATGAAAACTACTGAGGCTAGACGGCTGCAATTTGGTATGTTTGATGACTGGAGGGTGGATGGTCAACATACCAATTTGCAGCCTTCTAGCCTCGGTAGTTTTTAAGATCTGAGGGCGGACAGAAAAAGTGCGGACGGACAGACACAGCCGGTACAACAGTTTTCTTTTACGGAACTAATAAACCATTATAACTGCACGAGAAAACAAGCGCACTGCAAAATTTAAGATTGTTACTACCTAATAACATATTATTTTTATTACCTATATTAGAATTTCTAACCACACATAGTAATACATGCTACTATAATATATATATATATATATATATATATATATATATATATATATATATATATATATATATATATATATATATTTATATATATACACAGTATATATATATATATATATATATATATATATATATATAAATATATATATATATATATATAAATATATATATATATATAAATATATATATATATATATATATATATATATATATATATATATATATATATATATATATATATACACTATGGGCTTCCGGCTACAGAGATATTAATTAATATTCCGAGCTGAAATACAAAAAGGAGATATAAGTTCTGGCTAATTGCTATACTAATGTTTAATAGTGACTAGGTTCTATTTTACTCACGTCAAACACGTTTTCAAAACCACGAATAAAATCAGTCAATATTCACGATTGCTTGCACAGGCTAATATATACATACATATATATATATATATATATATATATATATATATATATATATATATATATATATATATAATGTATATATATATTATATATATAAATATATATCTATATATACATTCAAATATATGTATATATATATGTATAATATATATATATATATACATACATATATGTCCACATTTGTATATACACACAAGACAATTTCCTATACATCTACAAACCCCAGACATTAGAAAAAACACCATCACTATATCTGAACTTTCTAAAAAGAAAAAAAAAAACACACCTTAAACTTGAAAACTTCCTTAGCTCATCACAAAGATCGCTTGTCCCATTTCTATCAAATCGAACTCAAGTTTTTAGTTACTTAATAATATAACGTTTTCATACACAGGAAGGAAAAATGGATTAGTAAGTCTGTCTCTCTCTTTCTCTCTCTCTTCATTACGGCACAGCCAGATACGAGAACTATGAATAATCACGTGGCTTTTCTCAAAGATAGGGCTCTCTCTCTCTCTCTCTCTCTCTCTCTCTCTCTCTCTCTCTCTCTCTCTCTCTCTCTGCATAAATCTGAGCCAGCTTTAAGAACGATAAATAATAGTTTGACTTTTTCACCAAGGATGGCTTTCTCTCTCTCTCTCTCTCTCTCTCTCTCTCTCTCTCTCTCTCTCTCTCTCTCTCTCTCTCACAGCCAGCTTTGTTCAAGAACAATAAATAACGTGACTCTCTCTCTCTCTCTCTCTCTCTCTCTCTCTCTCTCTCTCTCTCTCTCTCTCTCTCTCTCTCTCATACGATGCTACGGAGGAAGATATCTACACACAAGTAAAAAAAAAAATTCATCTTATACCAAATAAAACAGAAAAAACTACTCACATGAGTTAGAAAAATACCCATTTAATCTCATAAAAACTAATCCCGCACACGTGTAAAAATATACCCATTTCATCTCACACTCAAAAGAAAAATAGTCACATATGTTAATAAAAAGTACCCGTTTCATCTCATATACAAATAAAATATTCCCACATAAATGTAAATTAAAATACCCATTTTATCTCGTACCGACAAAAATACTCCCACATGTGTATAAAAATACTTATTGCATCTTATGAAAAACTATTCCCATGTGAATACCCGTTTCATCTTGTACCCAAAAAATACTCCTACACGTGTAAAAAAAAATTCCTATTGCATCTTATGAAAAACTACACCCATGTCTAAAAAAAGTACCCATTTCATCTTATAAACAAAAAAATACTCCCACACACGTGTACAAAAATACTCATTAATCTTACACATACAAAAAAAATCCAAAACGCGTGTAAAAAATTACCCATGTCATCTTATGCCAAAAAAAAAAAATACTCCCAAACACTTTTATAAATATACATGAAAAAACTACTCCCAAAAAAAAAAAAAAAAAAATACCCTTTCATCTTGTACAAAAAGAAACTACTTCAATATATGAAAAAATACACATTTCAGCTTATAAAAAAAAATAGTCCCCTGTATAAAAAAAAATATCCATTTCAACTTACATAAAAAAACTAACAAAAAAAAAAAGCTACTCACATGTGGAATAGGAGTCGGTGGATGACTGAGAGAGCGAACGGCTTCGGTACCTCCGACGGGAAGATTTGCTTCCGCCTCCTGGCATGGCCAGTTCACCCTGCGGAGGAAGAGAAGGCAAAATCAATAATAATAATAATAATAATAATAATAATAATAATAATAATAATACCTTTAAAATATATGTTTTGACTCAAGAGTCCAATTACGTTGATTAATGTCTGGATCTGTTAACATATATGTATAAATATATAATATACATATATATATATATACATACATACATATATATAATATATATATACACACACGCACACACACACTGACATACTCACACACATAGGCATTAAAATCTAAAAGGCAGGAAACTCTGCACTCAGCTACCTGGCGGACATTCACACCCAGCAGAGCAAAGACGGAGCCATTAACTAATTCCCCAGAAGCCGATATCAGCAATTAAGTGCAACTGTCGTTGGGCGAGAGTGACTCTGAATCCTCCGCCAATTAGGGAGCAATTCCTTTGGCCAGGTGGGACCCCTCATCCTTACCTAGGTACCAGTATGCTTCGGTTGAGGATATATATATATGTATGTATATATATGTATATATAGGTGTTTATATATATATATATGTATAATAAGGTAAGAATGCATAATAATATAAAAAATGTGTGAAAGGTGACGTTTTCTGTAGCCTGAATTGTGCTTGGATGGTTTTGGACAATATAGAGGCGTGGTTTTGCTAGGAGATTTAAATGCAAAAGTAGTAGGAGACTTAAAAACAGAAGCAGAGGGAGATGTAAATACGAAAGTAGAAGGAGACTTAAATGCAAAAGCGGAGGGAGATTTAAATGCAAAAGTAGGAGGAGACATAAATGAGAAAGTAACAGAATATTTAATTGCAAAAGTAGTAGGAGATTTAAATAAAAAAAAAAAAGTACGTAGCACAAGCAGATATGGCATAGTATGTATGGGGAGTCTAACGTAAATAAGAATGGGGGGGTATCATTCTAGAAATGTGTTAGTCGAAAAGTGCTTGGTCACCAGCTCAACATAGGTCGCAAATAAAGTCACTTCCATTATTTCCAACAAAGGAAGGATTTGGAATTTGTTAAGGTTACAGTCCTCCTGGGCCTCGCAAGGCTCATAGGGCCGGCGCTGAACAGTGTGTCGCTAGGCCCACTGTTTAACCTGCAGCCTGAGGGCTGGTACCAATTTTCTTACTAACCCTCTCGAGTCTTCAGACCGCTAGGTTGGCTGGCCACCGGGTTTATGCAATGGCACCATCCCCAAGCCACCAGTGACTGGCGGGATTCGAACCCCGGTCCTCTCGACTGGTAAGCAAGAACCTTACCATTGCACCACCACGGCAAACTTATGTTACATAATACTTAATCTTAAAGATGCCTAAGGGAAGGTAGGGGACACTTGACATTTATAGCCAGGTGAATTTTCATATTTAAATATATCCCCTACCCCAGTTTTTAACAATTTCTACCATTACCAGAGATACCATGACCTTGAAAATAGGTAAATGTCAGCAGACAAAGCCAAATTCAGTCAAGATCTAATAATAATAATAATAATAATAATAATAATAATAATAATAATAATAATAATAATAAACAACTTCCCCATGGCATTGTTCGATATCAACTCCATATCTGGGGCTTAGGACTAAAAGATTCATGGGACAGTCCGTTTACAGAGGTCACCTAAGGTCACCTGTTGATGACCTGTTATCAGAACCGCCTCCAGGTCATTCAGGAAAGGTCATCAGCCATCTTGGGAAGAGAGAGAGAGAGAGAGAGAGAGAGAGAGAGAGAGAGAGAGAGAGAGAGAGAGAGAGAGAGAGAGAGAGAGAGAGAGAGAATCCTTCTTCGCATCATTTACTTTCCTTTTCTACTGGGAATGAAATTGTGTAATCTTAAAGCACTTTTTCCTTCTCTCTTGGGAATGAGAGAGAGAGAGAGAGAGAGAGAGAGAGAGAGAGAGAGAGAGAATCCTTTTCTCTCTTCTCCTGGGATCGAAATTGTGGAACCAAAGTCGACAACAAGACACGAGAATTAGATTAAGGCAAGATAGTTGGAAAACTTTAAACAACTCGAATGATTTCGTCATGGTCTGGTCTGGTCCATTCACCAAAATTGATTCCTCTCCTGAGTCTGGAAGTTACCTAGACCTAGGCCTAGACTGAATAGTGGATTACCTGAAGTCAAAGATGCTTATCACTTTCATGTCCGGGTGGTAGTGCATTTTGTTAGTGAATTGTGATTGCTTATTGACTTATTAGTGTCAGGTTTAAAAAAAAAAATCATTGGTGCTTAATTTTTTGTGGTGTTTCTCTAAATTTGAGAATTTTTTATATTTTTTTCAATATGGTCTGGAAGCTATGAATATTATTAATCCAGTTAATGTAATATCAAATCTTATCGATAAGTAAGTTATTGAAATGTGTATCCAGGATATGAACGGATTAATCTCTCTCTCTCTCTCTCTCTCTCTCTCTCTCTCTCTCTCTCTCTCTCTCTCTCTCTCTCTCTCTCAACAGGTTCATTCCCAGGAGAGAAGGAAAAAATGTTAGGAATAATGGATTTTCTCTCTCCCTCTCTCCCGGGATTATAATACAATGTAGTAGGCAGTTTCAGCTCAATAACCATGGAATTTTCCAAACTTTTGTTGACCGTGGTTGACAGACTCTCTCTCTCTCTCTCTCTCTCTCTCTCTCATATATATATATATATATATATATATATATATATATATATATATATATATATATATATATATATATATATATATATATATATATATATATATATATATACATATTACGTACACAGTATATATATTATATATGCATATTATATATATACACACGTCTTTCTATTTTTAGAAATATTAATATCAACAAACGTTTCCTCATCCTGAAACAAAACTAACCAAAAAACTGTCCACTAATAATTAATTGTAGTACAGAAACAATAACAAACGAATGTATCCCACAAGAATTTCTGTAGCAGAAATCTTCAAAAAAATGACAAATTTATTACAAGACCTAGTATATATGTGGAGACACTGATCCTTATAATAAATATCGAATATTTCGTCTATTTAAGAGTGAAATGCCTGTTAAAACTGTATTTAAGACTGAGAATCCTATACTCCTACAGGACTTATAAGGGCAGTGGTTCCCATCGCGGGGCGTTACACCCCACCAGGGGGGCATTTTGATTTTTAAGGGGGCATGGCCGAAAAAAAGGTTTGGAACCACTGACTTAGAAAATAAAAATAAAATAATAAAATCCAAAAAACAAAAAGTACACCCTGTCAAACAAGATAGGATTTAAACTGTCAAATCATCTAGAAAACGGTTTGAGCAGTGTTACTGAATTCACTTAAAGGATTGCAAAGATTCGGTAGTAAGCTCACTTTAAAACGCCTGACTGCTTTGCTGCTGAAAGCCTGCTTGCTTGCTTGCCTCTCTCTCTCTCTCTCTCACACACACATATATATATGACCTATATATATATATATATATATATATATATATATATATATATATATATATATATATATATACATTAATATACATAATCATTTTAATGGAATACATGATTTTGACTTTGACTCTCTCTCTCTCTCTCTGTATATGTATATATATATATATATATATATATATATATATATATACACATACATATATATATATATATATATATATATATACACATACATATATATATATATATATATATATATATATATATACATGTATATAGTAAAATTTAATTGAAAAGAATATTTTTACTTTGCCTGACTCTCTCTCTCTCTCTCTCTCTCTCTCTCTCTATAAATATAGCGTACATATATATATATTTACATGTATATAATAATTCTTAATTGAATAGAATATTTTTACTTTGCCTGACTCTCTCTCTCTCTCTCTCTCTCTCTCTCTCTCTCTCTCTCTCTCTCTCTCTCTCATAAACCTTTTAAACGCAAGCCAGAGTTACTTCTGTAGGAACATAAAAAATTCAGAGTCTTCCCAGACTGTGGTATAGGTAGGTTGTATGAGCTAATTCTAAAAGTTTCACTTTGTATACATAACGGACTGTATAGGTGTAGTGGGTATCAATGGCAGAGGAAGAGGAATCTCTCTCTCTCTATCTCTCTCTCTCTCTCTCTCTCTCTCTCTCTCGCCCACACATACACATACATGAACACAAACAGCAATGGCTACATAATTTCTTCCCGTATGTATGTACTGTATGTATGCATATGAATATGTGTATACATATGTATGTATACATTATATACAGTATATGTATATATATACATATATGTACTTATAAAAATCAACTTGGGACTATCAGTCGATTTAGCATCAACCTGGCGTCACAAATTCAATGGTCACTGATGTCCAAAGGTCAATTAAGTGTAGAGTGTCATGATGACAAAGATAGTGACAGGAATATGTTATAATGACCGAATGTGTCATTATGATAATTAAAACTGAACTGGGACTGTCAATCAATTTAGCATGAACTTTACGTCACAAATTTAATGTCACTGATGTCCAGAGGTCAGATAAGCGTACAGTGATATCATGACAAAGATAGTGACGGGAAAAAGTACAGATGACAGTGAATGAGTCATTATTACCACATGCATAATGAATGCGGTCTGGTAGCGATTATGCCCTAATCAGTAGACGCTGGTACACGTGATAATGTTGCAACTAACGAGAGTTATTCTACGAGAGTGGGTAACGTAAAAAGCTTTTTTTCTTGATAACTAAGTTAATAAAGGAGATAATTATTATTTCTGAATTTCTGAATTTCGAATTCATTCCTGAATAATAATAATAATAATAATAATAATAATAATAATAATAATAATAATAATAATAATTTTCAAGTCTACGGCCCTCGTGGTGGGCTTCTTCCATTTGAATAGGGTTTATCTTCTGAATAATAATAATAATAATAATAATAATAATAATAATAATAATAATAATAATAATTCGTTATTGTCTGCCAAAAGTCAATCTCCGATTGCGGTTCATCCAATTCTGTTCAACCGTTCTTGAGACAAACACACACACACACACAATTAACAATTACCTAATTCAAGTTTTCCAGGTTACTTGAGAAAATAATTAGGGTTAATTGCAAAGGTGTTGGTATGTTATGTCGAGTTTTTGTTTTACTGTTGCAGTTAGTTTGTGTAATTATGCGTGGGGATAATGAGAGAGTAATTAGAAGTAAATTACAGTGAATTATGCAGGTGCCAAAACCGAGGGTGGGAATGATAGAAAAGTAGCTGATGAGATTATATGTGTATATGTACAGTATGTATATATGTATGTGTATGTATATATATGTATGTATATATGTATATATTTATATATATACATATATTTATATATATATGTATATATTATATATACATATATACAGTATATGTATATACATGTATATTTATATATATACATTTATATATAAATATACATATGTATACTATACATGTACACACATACATATATACATACACCCCTACCCCGCCCACCTACAAACAACACGCCTGCTATCCTACCTGGTGCTGGGTGCTCGAACCACAACCATCTTCACTATAATCATTATCATCATTATCCAGATTCCCGTTCAATCTCCCGTTATCATCATCATCATCATCATCATCATCCTCATCATCATCATTATCCGACTTGTTGAGGTCATTGGTCATCTCGTCTCCTTCGTCAGCCCCTGGGTGGCAAGAGAGGCGTTGCCCCCAGCCGCCCGGGATGGGCGTGGGCAGGGCCATCGTGTGCCCATTGATCCGGGTGATGGAGGAGCCGGAGCCCATACGCACCTCGCCCGCGCCGCCCAAAATGGGCGCCCACCCGCCGCGGAGGGAGAGCGTGTAAGTTCTCTGGGCGGGAGTGAGTATTATTGCGCGTGTTCTTTCGCCATTATTATCATCATCATCATCATCATCATTATTATTATTATTATCATTATCGTTACAGCCAATACCGGGTATGACACGACCGTCATCGTACCATCATTATCATCATCATCATTAGATAATGACTTCCATTATTATTATCATCATCATCATCATTATCACTACAGCCAATACCGGGTATGACACGACCGTCATCATATCATCATCAGATAATAATGACTTGTATAATGAACAGTTTACAGAAATGAATTCAAATCGCAATCAATTTCGCGAGCGTCATCGTATCACCCTTATAGTCATCATCAGATAATAAATGTCACCGTACAATGATTGTTGTTTGCGGAAGTGAATGTCAACAAAGAGAGAAATATCCGCAGTATATTATAATTATATTATGAGAGAAAAGTATACTCAGCCCAGGCACTCAAGAATATTTCAAGTTTCCGTTTTATATATATATATATATATATATATATATATATATATATATATATATATATATATATATATATATATATATATATATATATATATATATATATATGTATATGGCCCTGCGCCGAAATAAGGAATATTATTATTATTATTATTATTATTATTATTATTATTAATAGTAATAGTAATTTAATAAACAAAATACTACTGTATTTCCATTGTGCCAATAAATAAAAAAATACACTCTTACTAACACTGAATTATATTAATACATTTCCATTATGTCAATAAATTATGAGAGAATGAAAAAAATATCTTCATACCAGCCCCTCACGAATATTTCCATCAATATAAATAAGGAGAGAAAAAATAAAAAAATAAACAATTCGCTTATCCAAAGACCACAACGGCAGAAAACGGCTTGCCAACAACTCGATAAGGATCGAAGGGCGTCACACTTAAGAGAATTCTCTCTTATGTGCCAATGTCAGCAGACACCTATGTCACGCCGTTTCAAGTGACTTCTAAAAAAGAAAAAAAAAAGGAATGACTAAACAGTGGATGTTATTGCTCTTTTGACCCCTCAGGTATAGTAAAAAAATTATCTGACTGAGAAAGTATTTATATACATACATACATATATATATATATATATATATATATATATATATATATATATATATTTTTTTTTTTTTTTTTTTTTTTTTGCCTGTGACGATGGTAAATTTTTTTTCATGCGATATTGGTAAATTTTTTTTTGTCTGTGACGCTGGTAAATTTTTTCTTTCACGTGACATTGGTAAATTTTTTTTGTCTGTGGCGCTGGTAAAATCATTTCAGTCATTAATTCTTTTTACCTGTGATGCTGGATTGTTTTTTTTTTTGGCTGTGATGCTGGTAAAAAAAGTTTTTTTTTTTACCTGTGACGCTGTTAAAGTATTTATTTAATTAGTCTTTTTTACCTGTGACGCTAGTAAATTATTTTTAAATTTTTTCTTTTTAACCTGTGACGGTGGTAAATTATTTTCTGGAAATTTTTTTTGCCTGCGGCGCTGGTAAAAAAAATTGTTTTTTTTTTTTTTGCCTTTGACGCCGTTTTTTTTTATTTTTTGCCTTTGACACTGGTAATATATTTTTTTTAATGTGACGCTGGTAAATAACATTTTTTTTTGCCTTTGACGCTGGTAATTTTTTTTTATTTTGGCTTTTGACGCTGGTAAATTTTCTCCCTAATTCAACAAACACAACCAAAAATGCCAAAACTTGGCAAAACTATCAAATGAAAGACAAAAAATGCCAAAACTAAACGTCACTATAGAAGAATGATAACGACATTCTCTACAATAATACGACAAATAAAATAAAGAAAAATTATTGAAAATCTCCCGTAGGCGTGTATTTGTCAAACAAACAAACACATTACAAACTGCTAATGGAATGCCACATGACAAAGCAAATACAGAGAACTGCTTACAAAAACAAGAAAGATAAAACGAAAAAAAAAAGCATACACAAGATTTTCTGATAGCACATCTCCTCTGGCGCAGCACGAATGAGCTCCATTGCGTTATTCAGTTTTTATGAGGGAGGAGAAGACCTGCCAAAGTTCATTACTATATTTGTCAGATGGGAAATAAAACAGGTATGTACTCCTCCTCCTCCTCCTCCTCCTCCTCCTCCTCCTCCCCCTTTCCTTTCCCTTCCCCTCCTCTCCTATTCCTATTCCAATTCCGCCACCTCTCCTACTCCACCTCCCTTCTCCTATTCCGCCTATCCTATTCCTATTCCTCTTCCTCTCCTATTCCCCTCCCCCTACGCCCCCTCTCCTATTCCCCTCCTCCTACTACCCCTCCCCTCCTCTCCTATTCCTATTCCTCCTCTTCTCCTATTCCCCTCCCCCTTCCTCTCCTATTCCTTCTCTTCTATTCCCCTCTCCTATTCCTCCTTTTCTCCTATTCCTCCTCTTCTCCTATTCCCCTCTCCTATTCCCTCCCCTAGCCTCCCCCTCTCTTCATCTCCTCCTACTCCTCCTTCCCCTCCCACTCCCCTCCTCTCCTACTCCTCCTCTTCTCCTACTCCTCCTCCCCCCTCCCTTGCCTTCATCTCCTACTCCTCACCACCCTCCCGTACCCCGTCCCTCCCCGCTCTTATCGAACAAACTTCCAAAAAAGAAAACGAAATATGTACACAGAACAAAAACTGATCCAATCGCGATAAAAAAACGGACAAACTGATAAACTCGTGACAAAACGTCTCGCAAAAGGGAACAAAGCACTAATGACAAAGAGACCGGAAGTATTACACAAGAGTAATTACAATCCCAAAACAAAGCAATTCAATTAACAACTTCACGTGGCCTTCAGAGCGAGGTATGTTATTGCAGCGCCGCAATAGGAATATCGGATTACATACGGCTTATCTCTATAAAATACCTAGGGGCTATAAATACATGGTATGTTACACTATAGGTGTATAGTGTGTATAGTCTGCTAACGCTGTTTGACGTTGAAAATACACAATACACAGATATACAATACAGGTAATATTTCTGTTTTAAATCTACAGTCAATAAATGTATGGTATACGACCCGCAAGGGTGTACAGTGTGTATTTCTACTCATGCTGGCGTAAAAAATACAAGAATACACAGCTACACATAAATATACAAGCACATAAGCTAATCACACACAACCTATTTATGAGTCACTTGGCAACCACCGTACATGGGAAATACGAATTACTCCATCCGTGCATAATCATTCTTCATTCTATATTTCCTTTTTTATTTTATTTTGCTTTCCACCCGCATGCTTTATCACCGTGTCTGACAGCGAGATATCGTTTGTGCCAAATTTCCCTAGCTTGCAGCAATTCGCGATTGCTTCATAATCTTTTATTGATAATGTAACCTGCATATTTTGTTCTTGATGATATACTCGCTGCCTAATTCTTATAAATTTTTTTTTGTTTTCCGTGAAGGAATACTATTGTGCCGGCATTGTCTGTCCGTTTGCACTGTATTCTGTCCGCACTTTTTCTGTCCGCCCTCAAATCTTAAAAACTGCTAGGGCTAGATGGCTGTAAATTGCTATGTTGATCAATCCACACTCCAATTATCATACATACCAAATTGCAGCCCTCTAGCCTCAATAGTTTTTATTTTATTTAAGGTTAAAATTAACCATAATCGTGCCTCTGGCTACTATATCTGATAGGCCACCACAGGGGCGTGGTTAAATTTTCATGGGCCACGGCTCATACAGCATTATACTTTAACTTTGTTTTTTTTTAATCGATTTTAAATTTTCATTAATAATATGTTCTTTTCCACTTCTGTTGTGACATACTACAGTCGAGTAACTACGGTGTACATAATTTATTGCTTATGTTACCATCAGAATTCCAGTTTTTTTTTTCTTCCCTAGAAACGATTCGAACCTGGGCCCCTTTGATAAATTTAGCAAATAAATGAAATAAAACTCATCAGTGTTTACGTATGTAAAAACTGCACCATTCAAAATAAATCTAACGCTATCAATCAACTTCAAAACACCAATGAAAAGTTATATGTGAATTCCTGCAACAAAAAAAGTCTGCATGTCCTACGCATGTCAATTCAGCCTATCAATCAATTCGTCAGTTATTTATGCGCTTTCTACATTTGTCCGTTCGACGCAACGGACGGACCCAGGCCTCGGAAATAAACCAATCAATCAATGGAGTCAATCATGAATGCCGGTTGATCACGGGAAAATACATTACAATAGGGAACCCTTTTACCTCCTCCTCATGTACCCCTTCCCTGTCAATCGCACTTTCCTCTGGGTATGAATGCATACATACGTACATACATACATATACATATAAATATATATACACGTATTCATATGTTTATATACGTACAGTATATGTAGATGTATGTATGTATATATGTATGTATGTATGTACATATATATATATACAGCCTATATTATACAATGTATGTATATATACATATATACATACAAACAAACATACATCTTTGGGCGTGGCCTCTGAGTATTTAATGGCCTGCAAATTACTCCGTACATGCCTCATCGCGTGTCAAGTAGATTAGCTTTTGAAGGAGGCAGAGGTGATGGGAATAACGTCTGTAATTACTAAGTGTTTCAGGTATCTACGGAGACTCTCTCTCTCTCTCTCTCTCTCTCTCTCTCTCTCTCTCTTTTTGTATTTATCTTTCAATATGAATCGCAAAATGTTTCTTGATTATGATTCTATATATAATATACACAATATATATTTCTATATATGTATGTATATGCATACATGTGTATATATCTATATATATGTATTATATATGTATATATATATACATATATATGTATATTATATATATCATATATAGAATCATATTCAGGAAAGATTTTACAATTCACACTGAAAGATAAATACATAGATAAATAGAAACATCGAAGAAACGCAAAAAAAAAGGAAAACAAAATGAAAATTAAAAGTTTATGAAATACGAAAACGACACAGAGAGGAACGGAAAAATTAATAAAAATCTGGAAGTTAAAAAATATTGAAAAACTGGCTAATTACAATATACAGAAAAACTGACTGTGGTATAAAAGACACAATGGCAACTTCACAAAGAAATAAAGGAAATAAACAATAGAAAAGTGAAAAAAAATATGCAACGACATAAAAATATAAAAAAATAAAATAAAATAAAAAAGAAAAAATATACTGATTAAGAAAGAGAAAAAAGAAACTGATAAATGTAAGACACAAAGACGGAAGAACACAAAAAAAAAGAGGCAAAAACACGTTCCAACATCACAAAGACAAAAAAAAAGTAATAAAAAACAAATAAAAAATCTACTGATTACGACTGGAACAAAAAAAAAAAAAAGGCTGAAAGTGAGACACTTAAACATTAAAAAAAACATTAAAAGACAAAAACACTCAAAAACATCACAAACAAAAAAAATAAAAAATAAAAAAAAACTACTTATTAAGACTGGAACGGAAAAAACTGCCTAAAAATGCAACGCCAAAAAGAGAAAAAAAAAAGACCATTACAATGATTTTATCCAGCTTAATCTGGAAAGGCTGACGGTGGAGAACGAATCACGGTTTGTTACACCGAATAATGAGGCCGTTTCTTTTCTCAGTTTTTTTTTTTGTTTTTTGTTTTCTTGAGATTCGTTTCAATTGGGAAAGTTTCAAGTGTATTGGCGGGGGAATGATGGTATACAGGAAGTATGCAGAATTCGCCTTGATGGATGTGTTTATATGTGTATATGTATATATACGTGTGTGTGTGTATGTATGTATGTATATATATATATATATATTATATATGTACACGCTGTATATATATGTATATATATATACATACATATATCTATATATATACACTGTATATTTACGTATATATATACATACATATATATATATACATATGAAATTTTACTTCTTCCCTTGTTCACGTTTACTGCTTGAGAGAGAGAGAGAGAGAGAGAGAGAGAGAGAGAGAGAGAGAGAGAGAGAGAGAGAGAGAGAGAGAGAGAGAGAGGGATTAAAAACTATTCTAATAGTTATTTTCAGTCAGAGAGAGAGAGAGAGAGAGAGAGATAAAAACTATTCTAATAGTTATTTTCAGTCCGAGAGAGAGAGAGAGAGATAAAACCTATTCTAATTGTTATTTTCAGTCACAGAGAGAGAGAGAGAGAGAGAGAGAGAGAGAGAGAGTAAATACGCCTTTATTCTCGCTATCCAAACACTGCAATAACCATCCGAAAATAGATAAACTCCGACAAAGTGATTTTAGAGCGAACTGATTAGCAAAAATTCGCTACAAATCACAACCAATCAGTCACAATCGCCCATTAATCCAACCCCACCCCCCTTGAGGGGGGGAGAGGGGGGGGGGTAGCGGAGCCCCCTTGGCCATAATCCTGATTGCTGGTTTTAGCAGATAGCCAGCGTCAACATAAATTAGCCCGCTCCCAAAATCTCGCACTAATTTCTGAAAAGGCTGAAATAAAATGACGGCAAATTAGTACTGATCGTGATTCATACCTGATCGATACGCGGATGATGACACTCATTTCGTTCATGATTTACAATTTAGGAAGCCAAATTGGAACCTCAAAATGTCAAGCGAAGATGCAATGCATTACTACCGTGATAAGAAAAAAATTCTCTTTGTATTTTAATAATTTACTCACATTTTTATCTGTTCATTTGTTTTATTTCTTGTTTATACTAACTGTGATCTCTTCGTTCTGTTTCCTATCATTTTCTTTAACGTCTTTCAAATGAACGCCATAATATGCTTTGAAAGTTTGAATTTCCAGTCAGTTAAAGTTAAGTATATCTTAGTTTAACCAGACCACTGAGCTGATTAACAGCTCTCCTAGGGCTGGGCCGAAGGATTATCAAGTCAGTGGCATCATCTTTACTAATAATAATAATAATAATAATAATATTTTCAATTCAAAGCCCCCTTTGGTGAGCTTGTTCCATATGAATAGGGTTCATCTTTGAATAATAATGTAATAATAATTTTTTCCATTATCTCCTGGCATCGAAAAACAACCACGAAGTAAATACGAAAATTATCAGATATAAAAACATTGACACTTACTATTCAACAGTGAAATGCTGAATGCCAAAGTATCTAATTTCTTGATATTTCTGAAAAGCCACCCGCTGATTTTGGGGAAAAACCTTCTCTATATCCTGCTAATTAAGAACCAGCCACCTCCCCCCAACACCGAATTTCGGGAAAATGGTTCCTTTACGACGGGAAATGTAAGATTTGAATATAGGAAGATGCAGAAAGCCTTGGATGGACAGTGTAAAAAGAAAAAAAAAAAGTATTGGAAAGAAAGGCCAAAATGTTCTGTTAAACGCAAGCTTGCGTGCGAGTTAGGAGTCACATGGCGTGTAAATACACACACACACACACACACACACAAACACGCAAACATTGGCTACACAAACCACAAACAATAACGACAAAGAAGTGGCATCGCTTTCCTCGTCTCAGTTGAAACCCGGATACAGGCCAGCAAAGATTTTACTTCAGTCCCTCTTTGAAATATGATCCAGTGCTTAAAAAAGAAAATGGGTAAGACATCCATCCATCCTCTCTCTCTCTCTCTCTCTCTCTCGCGTGTTCGTTCGTTTGTGAGTACAGTCTCAATCGAGGGTTTGCAACTGAACGATCAAAGACTCGAGTACGCACTGCGCGTGTCGCTGTGCGCATGCGCAGGTGTATTACGCGTTTCTTGGTGTAAATGTTGAGTTCGTATGACTAAGTATGCACTATAAGGATTATACTAAATATATTTACTAAATATAGAACTGTAAAATATCAAATAATGGTGATTTTTAAATCGTATATACGAAAAATTTACTAATAAATACGATACAGCTGAACGAACACACCAATGCAAGCTAATGGACGCGCCCAAAAACAGACACATGAACATGACATAAAATAAAAGCAAAATTATGCATCGAAAACAGCCAAATGAACGCACCAAAAGTAAGCGAATGAACGCACCGATAAACAGCCAAATGAACACACCAATACAAGCAGACGAACGCACCGAAAAACAGCCAAATGAACACACCAATGCACCCTAATGAACGCACCCAAAACAGACAAATGAACACACCAATACAAGCAAATGAACGCACCCAAACCAGCCACTTCAAAACGCCAATGCTACGAAATTGACTCGCCATAATATTATCAAATGAACGCAACAAAAAGAGACAATGAACGCACCACAGACAGCCAAAATGAACGCACCCAGAAACATCCAAATGAACACACAACATAAACAATAGGAAGTGAACACATCTGAATCCTCCGCCACAAAATACACGGCCTCAAAAAGCTAGAGAGAGAGAGAGAGAGAGAGAGAGAGAGAGAGAGAGAGAGAGAGAGAGAGAGAAACAACGACGTCGGCCCTCTCTAACAAGGTCAATCTTGTGCCACGCCAATGAGTGCCAGTCACGGCGGAAAAATAAATGTGAGAGAAAAATGGAACGGCCAGTCTTAATTTTTTTTAGCCCTTTTTCAAGACTGGGCTTATAATCGCCTTTCGTATGAGAAAAAATTGACAATAACGAGTTAACTTTTATGTATTATGGGCAATGAAAAATTAAACTGTGTTTTTAAAATAAGCGTGAGAGAAAAGTGGACCGTGCAAAGTCTTAATTGTTTTTTAGTATAAGAAAAAATTAATATATATCTTTTTTAACTACAGACAGTGAAAAATTAAAATGTTTCTATCAACATAGCAGAATAAAAAAAACTTAATTTTTGCATTCCTTCTTCAGGACTGGACTTATAATCGCCTTTTGTATAAAAAAAATTAAGAGCTAATTCTTTTTTTTAATTATGAGAAATAAAAAATTACAATGCATTTTTGAACAGCAGTATAAACAAAACAAGCTTTGCACATCACAGTTAAGAAAAAATGAAAAGTTTTCTACATTAAAAAAAACATAAAATGAAAATGAATTTTGGATGCTAAAAAATTTAAAAATGACTATTACTGGAGAAATATTAATGATAATTTTCTTAATTAAATTTACGAGAAAAGAGATCTGTTTACCTAGGCAAACGTCTACATCAGGAAACAGAGAGAGAGAGAGAGAG
Organism: Macrobrachium rosenbergii; assembly: GCF_040412425.1. Lineage (NCBI taxonomy): Eukaryota > Metazoa > Arthropoda > Malacostraca > Decapoda > Palaemonidae > Macrobrachium > Macrobrachium rosenbergii. The sequence goes on along the minus strand of NC_089746.1, from coordinate 65,369,443 downwards.
AGAGAGAGAGAGAGAGAGAGAGAGAGAGAGAGAGAGAGAGAGAGAGAGAGAGAGAATCTAATCACTTCAAAATTAAAATGACACAGCAAGACATATAAAAAAAATTCTGGCTAAATCTCAGTGAAAACTGATCCAAAAACTCACAAAGGAATAAAAAAGTTACGAAAAAAATTTTTCCAAAAAAGAAAAAATGCAAAAGAAAAAAAATTCCAAAAAAGAAAAAATCCAAAAGAAAAATTTCCAAGAACATAAAAAATCGGAAAAAAAAATTCAAAAAATAAAACAATTCCAAAAAAGAAAAAAATTCCGAAAAGAAAAAAAATTCCCCCCAAAAAATTCCAAAAGAAGAAAAAAGTTCCGAAAAAGATAAAAGCTTCCACCTTATTCCTTTCATCTCCAACGCCCCCGGCCAGCCCCCTACCTCGCCCTAACTTAACTTTAACGACGCAGGAAGAAAATAAGAAAATAGAAGCGATTTTTTCTTTTGTACCTGAAGAAGACGGGACAAATAAAAGTCTATTTCCGTCCTTGAAAAAAAAGATAAAAGAGAGAAAAAGGTTTCTGTCTCGAGCGAGGTTAAGAAAATAAAATATATTGAACATTAACGAAAAACTAAATGACCAAGTCGAGGAATAATTATATTAATGAATGAATAAATTCAATGAAAATGCACTCAAATCAACGAATACCAAAAATTAATGCAATATGCAAATTATTAATGACTTGCCAAAGATTCAATATAGATTAATTACGTGTCATTCTTTCTGTAATTTCAAAAAAGGACAAATTATATTGAATGTTCGATGAAATTACCGAAGCCATTTCTTTAATAATTAACTAAAAAACCGAAAATAATACGTAGAATTGAATATTAATAATCAATTGATGATTCTAGTTCTCTCTCTCTCTCTCTCTCTCTCTCTCTTGTGTGAAAAGAGAAATAAATTTCTAACTCACATCGGGATCGAACCCAGGTCCTTCAGTTGGTAGCGACCTTGCCTTTCAAGTGAAAGACCTGGGTTCGATCCTCATGCGAGCCAGAAAAAAATTATATATATACATACACACACACACACACACACACACACACACATATATATATATATATATATATATATATATATATATATATATATATATATATATATATATATATACATACGTATATGTATATACACGTATGTATGTATGTGTTGTATGTGTCCACACAAACAAAGCACACTTACACAAGTACCCATTACATCCAATTCAAAATCCCCAACAAACAAAAAAATGTATTTAATATGCTATATCGTACATAGGTGTGTAGTTTGGAGGAGAGGCTGACGAATTTTACCTTGGAACCCACTGCTGAGGTCCGTTCCCTTCCGGGCATTGTTTAACTGAGAATAGAATTTAGGTCAAAGGCCAAGCACTGGGACCTATGAGGTCATTCAGCGCTGAAACGGAATTTGAGAGTAAGAGGTTTGAAAGGTGTAACAGGAGGAAAACCTCAAAGCAGTTGCACTACGAATCAATTGTTAGGAAAGGGTTGAGGAAAGTACGATGGAAGAAAGAGAATATGGAAGGAGGTACAGTAAAAGGAACGAAAGGCGTTGCAGCTAGGGGCCGAAGGGACGCTGCAAAGAACCTCAAGTAAGGCCTATAATGAACCTTATGACCAATGTTCCCATATTATAGCTGAACCAAAGCCTCCAACTTTTACTTTACTTTTTTTTTGTATCTATTTATGAAATCCTTCCTCGGTCTTCTCCTAACCAATTGACCTACGTCTATCAAATTGCCCCAGATCAGACAATTTACAATTTTTCATTTACACTGACAAAAAAAAAAAATACTGATATGAACAGCTACGCCCTTCACAGGATCACCTGACCAGCGCAGATCAAATGGCCCAGATTAGACAATGTAGACTTTTTCATTTTCACTGACAAAAAATCATGACATGAACAGCTATACCCGTCTGAGTATTTGCACCGTTAATCGAAACAACAATTTATTCTTTTCTATTTTCACTAGGAAAATACAATTATTATGTTTATTCAAAAGATGAGCCCAACTCATATGGTACAAGCTACCCACAGGGGCCACTGACTTGAAATTCAAGATTCCAAAGAATTTTATGGCGTTCGAAGGTAATGGGGAAATACAGAAAGAAAAATATTTACCCTTTAAATTTTTTTCATTGTAAAACTACACCATCATTTACACCTTATCATGTGAATTGACAAAATCCAGTCTTGAACAGCTATGCTCTTCTGAATATTTTCACCGTGAAATGAGACCATGATTTACAACTTTTTCATTTGAACTGACAAAAACCAGTCTTGAACAGCTATGCCCTACTGAAAATTTTCACCGTAAAATGAGACAATCATTTACACTTTTTCATTTACATTGACAAAATCCAGTCTTGAACAGCTATGCTCTACTGAATATTTTCACCGTAAAATACGACCATCATTTATACTTTTTCATTTGCACTGACAAAATCCAGCCTTGAACAGCTATGCCCTTCTGAACATTTTCACCGTAAAACTATACCACCATTTACACTTTTTCATTTACAGTGATAAAATCCAGATTTGGGCAGCTATGCCCTGCTGAATATTTTCACCGTAAAACTATACCACCATTTACACTTTTTTATTTACACTGACAAAATCCAGTCTTGAACAGCTACGCCCTACTGAATTTTTTCACGTAAAATGAGACCACCATTTATACTTTTCAATTCCATCGACAAAATAAAACATGAACAGCTATGCCCTTTATAATCCATTTCCGGATTCCCGGGCCTTCGTCAATTGCTATCTGGCAGAACGACTTGAAAGTTTGAGGAAACGAGAGAGACAGAACGGTTCACAGTCAAGGTTGTTTGGAAAAGAGACAATAGTTTATAGTAGCGAGGTGTTTCAGGCGGAAGGGTTACCACCTTCCTGTTCTTTAGCCCACGGCATAAAATGAGCGAGAATAATAATTAAAAGATAACATTGACTGACGAGTTTTATGTATATTTTATGGCAAAGGAGATTTTTGATATAAAAAAAATTATGTAAGAGAATCCAGAAAAAACATATGACAATATGGACGAATTTTTGTATTTTTCTGGTGAGAAGGGGATTCCTAATACAAAAAATATTATATAAGGGATTCCAGAAAAAATAAATGACATTATGGACGATTTTTTTTTCATTTTTTGGAGGGGAAGAGGATTCCTAATATAAAAAAAAATTATGCAAGGGATTCCAGAAAAATAAATGATAAAATGGACGAGTTTTTTTTTATTTTTTTTCGGGGGAAGGGGATTCCTAATATAAAAAATATTATGTAAGGGATTCCAGAAAAAATAAATGACAATATGGACAAGTTTTTGTGTTTATTTTTTTGAAAGGGATTCCTGATATAAAAAAAATTATGTCAGAGATTCTAGAAAAATAAATATCGTTACGGACGAATTTTTGCGTTTTTTTTTTTTTTTTTGGGAAAGGGGATTCCTGACATTAAAAAAATTACGTACAAAAAAAAAAACACACACCAAAGTCCGCAACCCCCCCCCCCCTCACAATTCCTTTCGCGCGCGCGAGAGAGAGAGAGTGGGCCAAAAAAATGCATTTTTTGGGCCGAGAGAGAAATGTCTGACCCCCAAAATCTGTCTCGGCGCAAATAGACCGTTACGGTTTGGCTGGACAAGCAGAGAGACGGGGAATATCTTGTTATTATTTTCTGAAAGGTTTCACCCCAGTGGGTGAGAGTTATCTGGCGTTTTCACCCCACAGAAAGGGTTATCTGGTGCCTCCAATCCTGCGGGGTGAGGGCAAAATCAAGAATCTTAATTTTTCACCACAGTGGGGTGAAGACAAAATCATGATTCTCCATTCTTCACCCCAGTATAGAGAAGATTACCTGGTGTCTTCACCCCGATGGGGTTACGGTTACCTGGTGCCTTCATCCCTGTGGGGTGGGGATTATACCGTATCTTCACCCCAGTGGGGTGAGGATAATCTAGTGTTTCAAGCTCAATGGGGTGAGGATTATCTGACGTCTTCACCAAAGTGGGATGAAGACAAAATTAGTCTTTACTCTTCACCCCGGTGGGGTGAGGATTACCTGGTGTCTTCACTGCAGTGGGGTGAGAATCACCTGGTGCCTTCACCCCAGTGGGATGAAGATTACTTGGCGCCTTCACCCCAGTGGGATGAGAACAGTATTAGTCTCTTCATTCTTCACCCCAGTGCGATGAGAATTACTTGGTGTCTTCACCCCAATTGGGTCAAAGTGTCTGGTCTTCAATCTTCACCCCAGTAGGGATGAGGATTACCTAGTATCTTCGCCCCAGTGGGGTGACGATTATCTAATGTCTTCATTCTTCACCCCAGTGAGATGAGGATTACCTGGTGTCTTCACCCCACAGTAGTGAAAATTACCTGGTTTCTTCACCCCACTGGATGAAGACAAAATTAGTCTTTGCTCTTAACCCCAATGGGAGAGAGAGAGAGAGAGAGAGAGAGAGAGAGAGAGAGAGAGAGAGAGAGAGAGAGAGAGAGAGAGATTTATCAGCATTGCCACTACCGGAAATGACGCAAGAAGTCTTCAATCGCCATACGCGTGCCAAGGCTGGAACGGCTAAAGTAGAGGTCTCAATGTTAAATGAGAGAGAGAGAGAGAGAGATTCAGTCGTCTGCACTTCTTTGGAATGGAGGAGTCAGTGGAAAAACAAAAAAAATTAGAGGGGAAAAAAGTAGAAGCTTGTTTTTACACTAATAACAGAAAATTCACCAATATTTTCCCGTTATTCTGTTTTTATCAATATTTCCTTCTTCTTCTTCTTCTTATTTGCCAAGTTTTTGTACACTAGCTTTTGGCAACTTTATTCCTCGAGTTTTTTTTTTTTTAATTCCACACATTATGTTTTTTTTCAGTGTCTAGTTTATCATTTTATACCAAATATACTGTTATCTTGTCGTAAATATATATTACACATTCGAAAAAGAGCCCCTTAAATAAATATACATATATGTAAACAAAATAAAAATATTTAGCGTAAACCCCATTCAATATCATCTAAACAACATACATTTTTAAATGTAAAAATTACAGAAATTGATTTAAAGTGGATATATAATCCCTTGAAAATAAAAATATCATCACGGGAAGGTACATTATAAAAAATGATAACAATAGTAAATAATATAACAATATGGTTAAGATATACGCCAAGAAAAGCATAAATGAATTCTAAGGACACAATAGATCATCTGAACAGAACACAATCATAAAAAAAAAAAAAAAACACGGCAAGGGCAACAAAAACAAAGTGACGGAAGAAGTACAGTTGTGAAAATCTCCTTCCCAAATCGGCCTTGAACTTCAGCGTGTGAAAAATGTCACAATTTCACCGGTGCGCGGCGTAAAAAAATCGCCATTTTACGGAAGACCACCAGGAAGGGCAAATATATATATATATATATATATATATATATATATATATATATATATATATATATATATATATATATATATATGTGTGTGTGTGTGTGTGTGTGTGTGCGTGTGTGCGCGCGTCGAGAAGTGAAAAGGGTTAATTGAATAGAACATAAAATTTAGGCCAAAGGCCAAGCTAAGCTGGGACCTAGGTTGAGGTCGTTCAGCGCTGAAACGGAAATTGAGAGAAGAGGGAGGTGTGACAGGTGTAACAGGAAGGAAAAAAAAAAAAAAAAAAGCCTCGCAGTTGCACTATAAAACAACGGTCAGGAGATTGCTGATAGCAAGATGGAGGATAGAGACTATGAACGGAAGTAGAGTAAAAGGAATGAAAGGGGTTGCAAAGAACCTTGAGTAATGTCCACAGTGCACCGTGAGAGGTGCACTGACGACACTATCCGGCCCCCACCCCGCTGGAGAAAGGGTGAATAGAAATGAAGAAAATATTTGGGGTTTTCGACCTGAAACTGCACCAAATTTATAGCTACTTACAAATTGCAATCTTACGACCACACAGCATCGAATTAATGATTGATTTGAAATAATTTAGGCTGTCAAGCCAAGCACTGGGTTACTTTCAGCCATTCAGTGCTTGAAAAAGGAGTTAGAGAGGCTGAACAGTAAGAATTCAGAATGGAAGCTAGAATGGAGGTAAAGTAAATGGCTAAAAAAAAAAAAAATGGGAGCAGCTAGGGGCCGAAGCTAGGCCGCCAACACCCTTTAATAATGCCTACAGTGTACCACGTGAGGTGCACTTCCGGCACTAACCCTCTACGTGGAGCATGAAAGGAAACAGTTCACAATTTAATGACGAAAGATTCAGACAATTTAGGGAAAAAATGCGACAAACCGGAATTTGGCAGACACTTAAATTCGCTAGAATCTTGAACTCTGTGAAGTATATTTCAACCTAAAACCGTTCCCGAGAGCCAGTTCCCTACGAGACTGAGCAAAACCTCTAGAGAATATTATTCCCGAATTTGGCAGAAACTTAAATTCATGAGTAACTTGAATTTGGGAACCATATTTCAACCTCATTTTCGTACTGAGAACCAGTTCCCTAAACAAAACCTATAGAGAATATTCCCGAATTTGGCAGCACCTTAATTTAGCGAGAAGCTTGAAATCTGCTAAGCATATTTCAACCTAACGTAGCTACTGGGTGCCAGTTCCTTACGGAACAGCAAAGCCTCAAGAGAATAGCATTGCCCAAACGTAGATGGGGAACTTATCACCACATAACGCAACTGCAGTTATTAATTCAAGAAGAATCAGGAACAAAGGAGCTGGCGTCACGAAAATCAGGTTAGGGTACACGTTCATGCAATGCTGAAGTGATCTCTGGCAACTTCCCCCCCCTGCTAACAGACAAAATCATTCCCTCTGTTTACAAAATGAGAAACTGCTGTTGGCAACGCTGCCTGTGGAACAAAGTCGATATTTAACATCCAAACACGTGACAAAAAGCACGTCTACCAAATGACAAACTTATTGTTAATTAAAGAACAACGCTTTGGAGTTGCCAGATATCTCCAGTGGCTTTATTTTAAGATCTTGCGTAAGGAAGCACAATAACAGAAAGCTATAAATAAAAATATCAAGGAAAATAAATGAATAATTAACTCATCAAAACTGCAATTAATCCATTTTAATTACATTATGTCTTCACTTTTTACGAATATATATATATATATATATATATATATATATATATATATATATATATATATATATATATATATATATATATATATATATATATATATATATATATATATATATATATATATATATATATATATATATATCAGCATTAATCTCACCTCTCCCAGTGACCCAAAAATTAAAATGACAATAAAACGTATATCTTAATTAAATGATGATTTTAAACCAAAAGGAAAATGAAAAATTAAAAGCCGATGCTTAATATGCATCGTTGCTTTTCATTAGAAAGGTCAAACGACGAGAGAGAGAGAGAGAGAGAGAGAGAGAGAGAGAGAGAGAGAGAGAGAGAGAGAGAGAGAGAGAGAGAGAGAGAGAGAGTGAGAGAGATATTTAAAACACCAAGTTCCTCGGAATTTCAAGTCTGTCCAGCTTACCAATCCTTCCTAGAACTGGCCCAGAGGTGACCTAATTCAGTAAGGTCAAAATTAAGTGGCAATTTCCCAAAAAATGTTAAGAAAAACCTGTTTTTATAATATTAGGTCACCTCCTAACCAGTTATAGGAAGGCTTCATAAGCCAAGATTGCGTAGCATAGAAACATATATATATATACATATATATATAAATATATATATATATATATATATATATATATATATATATATATATATATATATATATATATATATGCTGTTCTGTGCAATTGTAGCTTATCAGTCCTTCGTAGAACTGGTCTAGAGATGACCTAACATTCAATATAAAGGTAAATATTAAGTGCCAATTCCAAAAGGTCATGTAAAACGAATACTAATATATATATATACATATATATATATACACAATATATATATATATATATGTATATATATATATATATATATATATATATATATATATATATATATATATATATATATATATATGCATATAGATATATTCATTGGAAGCTTGAATTTCAAGTAAATGGCGCCCGTGGGCTTGTTCAATATGAATAGGCTTTATATTCTGAATAATAATAATAATAATAATAATAATAATAATAATAATAATAATAATAATAATAATAATAACAATAATAATATATTTGTTCTGTGCAATCGTCGCTTATCAAGCCTTCCAAAAACTGGTCAGGCTGTGACCTAACTTTCAACAAATAGCTCAAAACTGTCAATTCACAAAGGTCATGACAAAAACAAAAACAGCAGAATATGCTCACTCAGTGGCCCCTTTGCGACGGTGAACATTCCACGGTTCGAGATTAGACTAAACAACAGGTAAAGGAGAGAATTGGCATTCAGGTGTGCTGGTACACGTCAACTCTATGAAGGCATGTTTTGGAAACATGCACAGAGAGAGAGAGAGAGAGAGAGAGAGAGAGAGAGAGAGAGAGAGAGAGAGAGAGAGAGAGAGAAATCTATTTCTAGACCTACGTACAGGATTTACAACAGGACACGATCCCACACACACACACACACACACACACACAAACATACACACAAACACTAAAATAAGTGTAAATCTAACTTATGTGAATATCAAAACAATAGGCCTAACTTATTACAAGGAAAAACACAAACATCTACAACAGGATTTACAACAGGACACAATCCGACACACACAAACACACACACACACACATACACATGCACACACACAAAACCAAAATAAGTTTAATCTAAGTAATGTGAATATTAAAACAATAGGCCTAACTTATTAGGATGGAAAACACAGAATCCTCCCATTTCAAAACAACAGGATTCACGGACACCTATAACAAGTCACGCTCCTACACACACACACATACACACGTTCCGGACACGCAAGCACGCAAGCGCATTCCCCGAAAATTTTCAAAGAATAAAAGACAAAAGAAAGAAGAAAATATGAATATTTTTTCCGGCAGGATTAAAAAAAAAAAATTTTTTTTACCGGCAGGAGTAAAAAAAAAAATTCCGAAAGGAGTAAAAAAGAATATTTTACCGGCAGGAGTTGAAAAAACATTAGATCGGCAAGAGTAAAAAAAAAAATATTTCACCGGGAGTGAAACAATTTTTTTACCGGCAGGAGTAAAAAAAAAAAAAGGAATATTTTCCCGGCAGGAGCAAAGAGAAAATATATTTTACTGGCAGGAGTAAAAAAAAAATTTACCAGCAGGGGTAAAAAAAAAAAAAAAAAAAGAATATTGGATTGGCAAGAGTAAAAAAAAAATTTACCGGCAGGAGTAAAAAAAAAACTTTTACCGGCAGGAGTAAAAAAAATTTTTTTACCGAAAAAAAAAAAGAATATTGGATTGGCAGGAGTAAAAAAAATTTACCGGCAGGAGTAAAAAAAAAAAAAAAACTTTTACCGGCAGGAGTAAAAAAAAATTTTTTACCGGAAAAAAAAAAGAATATTGGATTGGCAGGAGTAAAAAAAAATTTACCGGCAGGAGTAAAAAAAAAAAAAAAATAACTTTTACCGGCAGGAGTAAAAAAACATTTTTTTACCGGAAAAAAAAAAAAACTGCCTAAAAATCTCTGTCATATATTCACGGTTGGAAGCTTAAGCATCAACTAATGATGGAGGAACGGCCAACCATGCAAAGGTCGTAAAACTCTTGCTACAACACATGACGACCACGCAGCCAATCGCTCTGCAGGCGACGCTGTCGCCGACGAGGGTGGCAACTTGATGCATTCTATCCTCAAAGCAAATAGGGAAGCGAGGATGTGAATGACACACAAAAATGAAAGTATGGAAGAAAGAAGGACAATTGGACACAAAAATAAAAGTAGGGGAAGAGAAGAAATGAATTGGACACAAAAATAAAAGTAGGGAAGACAGGAAGACAATTGGATATAAAAATAAAAGTACGGGAAGAGAGGATGTGAATGACACACTAAAATAAAAGTAGAGGAAGAAAGAGGTAGATAACGGTAAAATAAAGGTATGAACAGAACAAAAATAAAAGTAGGAAAAGAGAGGAATGTAATTAAAAATAAACTAAAAAGCGGGGCATATCCTTGAAAGGTACAGTTAGCATACCTCTTGAAATACGATCATTATATCATGAGCAAAGGACAGAATAGAGCCAGTCGTCTTACTTGGCCACACGAGAAAGAGAAGGTAAGTTTAAGCGAAGAGAGTGGGGAAAACATACCCCCCCTAAAATGCTCTTTTTAAAGGTACTTAATGCTTTGACTTATTAAGGGCCACTCTTAAAGGATCTTTAAAATTGGAGAATAATTTTTTTAAGTGTATGCAAACAAACATATATATATATATATATATATATATATATATAT